>NW_026576066.1:0-10240 GCF_028641065.1 Leucoraja erinaceus | reverse complement strand
GTGTCCGGTCCTCCTCGCCTGCCTGCATCTTCAGCAATGTTGGCGGCAGGAGTTCCCACATGTCTGGGCTCTGTGAGAAGCAGCACATAAACAGTAAGGTATGTTATAACTTGAAATGAAAAGACATTGTGTTTTGCACACTCTTCCCAATCTCTGCTTAGCCACCCCGGTCGCAAGCGACCTACAGTTGCAGTAAAGCTATATAACCACCCGTGCGGACCCCTGCGGAACTGTTGATGGTGTTCCCACTAATCTTGTTTCAATAATTAACCGTGCAACGTTGTCGGCTGCTGGGAAAAACCGACGAGGACGGCGTTCAAACCGTAATTGGAAATGCTAAAGGACAACGCTGCGACTACAACCTCACCCGGACCTCTGGGCACCGGCAGCACTTTGGTGAGCACCGGGGACGATGTATGAAGTTGAGCAGATAATGCCCTCTGGTTTGTCCCTCCCGTGTACTGGACACGCTGACGCTTTGATCACTCAAAGGGACGATTGAAATGTAGAAACAAATAACTGCAGATGCTGTTTAATGCAGAAAGGTACAGAAATTGCGGGGATAACTCAGCAGGTTAAGCGGTAATCTGGAGACACGAATAGGTGACGTTTCGGATCGAGATCCTACTTGGACTCATGCTTACTGCCCATGCCCATGTTCATGCAGATAGAATATTAGTTAATCCGGCATCTTTGTCCCTCCTGTCCTCCGACAACAGGAGGTGTTCAACTGAAGAATGGATCTTGTTGTCCAGGCTGAAACCTTATCTGTCCATGAATCAAGAAACAACTATTCATAGCATTGCTGAATTGTTGAAATAATTGTCACAGCTGGCACTTTGGAGCAGGTTGCTAATATCCCACATTCACGTGGTTTATTCTTCTTGAGTAATTAACGTGAAGATTGATCTGTGTCATAAATCCGCTGCCAACACCCAGGTCGGTGCAGGCCTCGCTGAGCACTATCCATTATCTTGTCCTTAGCCTTTCTAATAGATGAAGATTGTCCCCTTACCTTTAACCATATACATGCATTCAAATATAACGCTTTTAGTTCGGTGTTCACCACCCCTCCTCTGACATCGATCCCGATGTTACCAAACCTTACTCTCGTATCCATTCTAATATTTTCCAAGCTAATACGTCTGGAGATTTCTGAACATCTAATGCACTGTATTTCATTTTACTGCACCCGCACACTTCCAATCTGTTGTCCTAGCCTTCCCAACCTCTCCCGACAGCTCATGCTCCCTAATCCTGTGAACATCTTCACACATCTTCTCTGCACGACTTCTCAGTTCATTGTTCCAAAGGTGGGTTACTCAACTGAATGAAATGCAAGCGGGGTCAATGTATTGTACAAATGTAACATAATGTCCCAAATTATATTCTCAATGTCGTGACTGATGAAAGCCAGCGCGCCATAAGCTGCCTTCACCGCTAACAACCCTCGAACCCACTTTTTATGGGAACTAACTATTTGCACTCGTGTATTCCGCGGCTCCACGTAACTTACCCGTCATGTTCCTGCCCTGGTTTGAATACACAAACTTACACGTTCAAACTTACGAGTCATACATTGTACATTCTCATTCAATTGATTCGCATAGTACATGGACCCGGAAAGGTTAGAGGGGCGGGGGAGCAGAAACCAAGGGAGCAGGAAGTGGGGACTTTTGTAACTTTCTCGGCGCCTTTTACTCTTGCATACTTGTACAGTATGCAAAACAACGAATTTCACTGTACCAAGTACACGTGACAATAAAGTATAAATCAGTCAATCAGATAATAGTAGCCCCAACACGGACACCATGTGCCACACCACTGACAAGACTCCAGTCTGAAAAGCAATCATTCACCATCACTCTGTTTCCAGCCATCATGCCAATTCTGCATGCATTTAGCCATCTCCCCGAGGAAACCATACGCTCTAACGTCCCACGTGGAAACATATCAATGGTCTGGCTGAAATCTATATAGTCTACTAGTCCAAGTGGGACGCGATGGGTCCCTTTCACAAGGGAGGCCTGGTCCTCCTACGCAACCCGTTTGCCCAAAGCAATATTCCACCGCACACCCATAACCCCCACGGGAGGACTGAACCCCCAACCGAACCCGTTACCCAACGGAATATTGCACCACTCACCCGTTCCCCCACGCAACCCGTTCTCCCAACGCAACATTCCACCAATAGCCCTCAACTGCGCAGGCGCGGTTAATTTCTCCTCATCCCCAGCACGACCTGCCCGTCCTCTTAAAAATCGAATTGCAATGGCTTCCCCTTCCCGTTACAGAGTTAAATAAGACAGGACTGGGTGTCCTGCAATTTGCAAGCTTTTAACGTGCAGGGGCAGCAATTGGATTTGGATTTTTACAATGAGAATTTAAGTGAAAAGTTACTTTAAAAAATGTGAATAACTTGTAAAATATATATTCAATCTAAAGCAAACTTAATACAACACACCACAGGACAATGCTTAGTAACGTGGATCAAACATTTTAGCGCTACCATGTGTCGTGTTGGCGTAATTTCCCTGCTCCCGCACTCAACTCTCTCCTATCCCACCTCCCACTATACACAATGTTTAAATAACATTTCTCCTCCACCACCACCCTCCCCCCCCCCCCCCCCCCCCCCCCCCCACTCCCCATCCTTTTTTACAACAGTGCAAAAAACTCTTCAGTTGCACAGGGTGGAATACTGTTGATGGGCAGTTTATGTAAATTAGGTCACATTGTGACGTCATACGCTGCTGACTGTCAGTCGGACAGTGCTCTCGGGTAGCTTATGTAAATGAGATCCCATTGTGACGTAATTGCTGCGAACTGCCATTGCATCTTCATCCGTATTTTTCTCAAACTGGATTTCGTAAAGTTTTAAAAGTGAATACCCTGTAAAATATACCATTAATCTGAACGAAATGTGACACAACACATCACAAGACAATTGTGAGTAAGGTGGTCCAAAATTGTAGCGCTATCCAGTAACATTTTGGCGTAATTCAGGATATGACTCTCATGCAGGCACGCAGACTCACAAACAAACACGTTGAGATTTGTATTAATATAGTAATGTATTACTGATAGATAGATGTCTCAAACGCTACCCTTATCAACCTTCTTAGTGACTTCTTAAAAATGGCAATCAAATTTGTGAAAGATGATCTCCAAATACAAAACCAGGCTGACTATCCGTAAACAACCCTTGCCTTTTTTTAATACGTACATATTGTTTTATAAACTTTTCAGTAACTATCTTGCCACGGACGTTAGATTTCCTAGTCTATAGTTATCTAACTTTTCTTTACATCACTGCCGTCAAATCATCAGCACTTCGCACCCATCTCACGATTATCCATATATCTCAGGCACAGCTCCTGCAATGTCTACTCTACCTGTTCACAGTTGCTATGGATACACATAATCAGGCCTCAAAGATTTAGCTATCTTTATACGCTTAAGGACATTCAGCACCACGCCTGTAATACGTTTGCAGTCAAGACATTGTCATTAACTTTCAGAAGTTCATTCCATATAACAATAACATATAACCATATAACAATTACAGTACGGAAACAGGCCATCTCGGCCATACAAGTCCGTGCCGAACAACGTTTTTTCCCTTAGTCCCACCTGCCTGCACTCATACCATAACCCTCCATTCCCTTCTCATCCATATGCCTATCCAATTTATTTTTAAATGATACCAACGAACCTGCCTCCACCACTTCCACTGGAAGCTCATTCCACACCGCTACCACTCTCTGAGTAAAGAAGTTTCCCCTCATGTTACCCCTAAACGTCTGTCCCTTAATTCTGAAGTCATGTCCTCTTGTATGAATCTTCCCTATTCTCAAAGGGAAAAGCTTGTCCACATCAATTCTGTCTATCCCTCTCATCATTTTAAAGACCTCTATCAAGTCCCCCCTTAACCGTAAGCGCTCCAGAGAATAAAGACCTAACTTGTTCAACCTTTCTCTGTAACTTAGTTGTTGAAATCCAGGCAACATTCTAGTAAACCTCCTCTGTACTCTCTCTAATTTGTTGACATCCTTCCTATAATTCGGCGACCAAAATTGTACACCATACTCCAGATTTTCGTCTTCAAGTCTTTCTCCATGATAAATAGGGAGGCGAAATTTGAATTTGGAAACACTACTGCAGCTCTTCACATAGCTGACCACTGGTGGCATCCGTACACTCTCCTCGTTTCCTTAATATACGTAACGCTCTTTGGGTTCTCCTTAATCGCTAGACACATCATGCGAACCATTGTAGCCCTGCTGATTTTGTTCACAAGTATGCACCACAATCCTCTCTCACATTTGGTGGGATAGAATCGATCCTCGTGCGCTATTACTGACTCTTGTCTCCTTTTTTTGCTGACGAGGGCCTCCATTTCCCTCATCACATTGGGTCCCTTTCTGCTGCTTGACTTGTTCTTCACTAGTTTCACCGACCCGCCTCTACAATCAGTTTTGAGAACCAGGACAGTACGTGATGTAGGACAGTACGTGAGCAAGGAAGGGTAAGGTTGTGTGTGAGTCACCCGGGGGAGGACGGGCCTTCTGGTGTCAGTGTGTGCTAAGGGAAGGATGTGCCGCGGTGAAGGGACAATGAGTTACCCCGGGGTGAACGGGCCTTGAGAGAAGGGATAGTGTATGACTCCGTGAAATAGTACATAGAACCATAGAAACATAGAAAATAGGTGCAGTAGGAGGCCATTCGGCGCTTCGAGCCAGCACCGCCATTCATTATGAAAATGGTTGATCGTCCCCTATCAATAACCAGTGCCTGCCATCTCTCCATATCCCTCGACTCCACTAGCTCCTAGAGCTCTATCTAACTCTCTCTTAAATTCATCCAGTGAGTTGGCCTCCTCTGCATTCTGTGCCATGGAATTCCATAAATTCACAACTCTCTGGGAGAAAAAGTTTTTGTCACAGTCTTAAATGACCTCCCCTTTATTCTAAGAGTGTGACCCCTGTTTCTGGACTCGACCAACATTGGGAACATTTTTCCTGCATCTAGCTTGTCCAGTCCATTTATAATTGTATATGTTTCTATAAGATCTCCCCTCATCCTTCTAAACTCCAGTGAATACACGCCTAGTCTTTTCAATCTTTCCTCATATGACAGTCCCGCCATCCCAGGGATCAATCTCGTGAACCTACGCTGCACTGCTTCAATCACAAGGATGTCCTTCCTCCAATTAGGAGACCAAAACTGTACGCAAAACTACAGATATGGTCTCACCAGAGCCCTATACAACTGCAGAAGAATATTGTTCTCTTCCCCACTATTATCCGGCTTCCCATTTTGCAGCCTCCAGCCCGTCTCATTTTACTCGCCTGTTTCTTGGTTGCAACTCGACGATTCTTCTTTTGATGAACGTTGAACACGATGGATTTCCCCTGTTGTGTCAGTATCAGAGCAGGAAAACATGTCTCCCATGCCACTCCATCTGGATTGACTTTTATCACGTTCCACTGGGGTCGGTCCATTTTCCACTGACGCACTGCTCTCAATCTGATCTTGCTTTGCTCTTGTTAGTCCTGCATTCTTTTCATCTTTCCTTGGTGATGCGATGGGCCAAAGTCGTTTGAAGAGCTTGGTCACCCGAGTTAATTTCACATCTGAAAAATATTAATTGCGGATTACAGAGCAATTTCAAATGAGCAAGCCATGGCACAGTGTAACAGAGAGAGAGACGGCAAGTACTAAAACAAGGTACATTGGGAGAACAGCTATTCACCCCTGCCTTTTGAAAGGTTTCTCCACGAATTTGATGTGGATGAAGCTGCCCTAGAATCAGGTGCTATGTTATCGCCAGGTATCTAATATCAAATTTGGATGCTTGTTACTTTGATCAATCTATATCTGCTCATTTTGTTCCAAGTATTACCGATTTTGGCCTTTCAGTTATCAGTATGGTCACTTGACGATGCATTTAAGCTGCTACGGCTGGATTTGAACCAGTTTTTCCGGATGATTAGTCAACATGTTAGGCGGACAAATTACACTTTAAATTTAATCCTGATAAGGGCATGTAGAGGGATAAATAAAACCAGGATATTCTACATGAATGACAAAGGGCCTAGAGACCACTGATAAACGCCTGTACAAATTTATAGATCCGTAAAGTCAGCAGCACACAGAGACAACATTTCGCATTATTTTCACTAGCTGCAGCATAGTATGCAAGTGCAGGGAGACCTTGTTACACATTTATAGGGAGTTGATGATGCCTTAAGTTGGAACAAATCATAGCAAAAGGATTTGAGTATAGGAGCAGGGAATGTCTACTACAGTTGTACAGGGTCTTGGTGGAAGAGATAGGTTGAATAAGTTAGGTCTTTATTCTCTGGAGCGCAGAAGGTTAAGGGGGGACTTCATAGAGGTATTTAAAATGATGAGAGGGATAGACAGGGTTGATGTGGACAAACATTTCCCTTTGAGAATAGGGAAGATTCAAACAAGAGGACATGACTTCAGAATTAAGGGACATAAGTTTAGGGGTAATATGAGGGGGGACTTCTTTACTCAGAGAGTGGTAGCGGTGTGGAATGAGCTTCCAGTGGAAGCGGTGGAGGCAGGTTCATTGGTATCATTTAAAAATAAATTGGATAGGCATATGGATGAGAAGGGAATGGAGGGTTATGGTATGAGTGCAGGCAGGTGGGACTAAGGGAAAACAAAGTTGTTCGGCACGGACTTGTAGGGCCGAAATGGCCTGTTTCCGTCTGTAATTGTTATATGATTATATGGTGAGTCCATGCCTGGAGTATTGCGTACAGTTTTGGTATCCTAATCTGAGGAAATACATTGTTGCCATAGAGAGAGCGCAGAGAAGGTTCAACAGACTGATTCCTGGGATGTCAGGACTTTCATATGAAGACAACTAGACTTGTACTCGGCTTGTACTCGAGAATTTAGATGATTGAGGGGGGATCTGATAGAAACGTACACAATTCATAAGGGGATGGACAGGCTAGATGCAGGAGGATTGTTCCCGATGTTGGGGAAGTCCAGAACAAGGCGTCACAGGTTAAGGATAAGGGGGATGTCTTTTTAGACAGAGATGAAAAACAATTTTTCACACAAAGAGTGGTGAATCTGTGGAATTCTCTGCCACAGTAGGTAGTTGAGGCCAGTTCATTTGCTATATTTAAGAGGGGGTTAGGTGTGGCCGTTGAGGCTAAAGGGATCAGGGGGTATGGAGAGAAGGCAGGTACAGGATACTGATTTGGATGATCAGCCATCATCATATTGAATGGCGGTGCAGGCTCGAAGGTCCGAATGGCCTACTCCTGCACCTATTTTCTAAGTTTCAAAGTTGGTGGAGTGTGTGCAATTCAGATCTCCATACTGTGGGAAGGATGCCTTTGCACGAGGAAATATGCAGCGGAGCTACCTCACGATATTGCTTGTAAATGAGTATTTCAATGATCACCAGAGACTGAAGGGAGTTAAGTCGTCCTTCATTGTGCTTTGGGCGGAGAAGCAGTGATCTGATAGAGGTACAGAATACAATCAGGAAAGTAACATCAATGGAGAAAATAGTCCACAAAATAGTTGTCTCCATAGTAGAGTTGGCTAACACCAAGGGATATCGATTTAATGCGGTTTGGAGGATGATTTTCCAGGAAGAACATTTCAGCAGTGGTGGCTGCCATCTGGTGCACACTGCCTGAAGTGTTTTTGGAGGCAGGTATAACGTCACAAATTTGTAGGAGCACCTGGATGTCCATTAGAACTGTAAATGGATAGTAGGCGACAAACTCTGTGCTCATAAATGGGATTAGTGTAGAGAAAGTGACAGGGGGATATTGTCAAATGTTCATTTCTGCGCATAACCTGGGCTCTGATATTCTGACTTAACGTTTGCGACAACTCAAATCATGTGAGTGTTTATTTATCAGACAATCATTGCATCCGCCCACATGTTTCTATGCTTCTATGTTTATTTGTTACGGTGCTGTCCCTGTAAATGTCAACCCTCTGAGCTAATCCACTTCCACATCCCCACTTCCGTGTGAACCTCACTTCTCATGTCAATGCACGCGCACTGTCAGTGCATCGTATATATGTCACAGAGGGCTCGCAAACCTTTTGGTTCCTTGGATTTGGAGGCCAGTGAATCATCTCCCCCGTCACAACCTTCAGCCATGATGTCGACAGCCGATCACAAACTCTGTTGCTCTGTAATAAACCATATTAACATAACCATCAGGTGACAATTGGATGTGAAGGAATACATTGCCTTGTGAACCATGAAACAGCATTACAGTGCAGCAGAGATGTGGAAAACACCCCATCCGAACAAGGGACCACCTTGACACCTGTCATCCACCTGCCTGATCTCTCCAAGGCAGTAATTCCTCATTTGTGTCTGATCTCTCCAAGACAGTAATTCCTCATTTGTGCCTGATCCCTGAAGTATTCAACCCCCCTGATCACCGTATCACTATTCCAGACCAAACACGGCCATTCCCCAATATCCACACCTCACCTGTTTGGAGGCTTCAACTGACAGAAAAAGAGGAACAATACGCACTGATGGGGAATTACTGTCACACTCTGCTGTCCCTATTCCTAGCACAACCCTGCCACCCTGGACAAAAGCTTCCCACCACCATTGCCAAATTCCCCACTAGCTGGAACGGGGAATGAACCATTCAATGGACCAACTGCAAACGTCCCAACTACGCTGGAAACTGTGGTTCCCACTACTCCCCATGGCACATTCCAGCACATTCCTGGAGTTTCCATTCCAGAATTGAAGGATTATATCCCAGGCCTGGACTCTGCAGGGTCTCCATGATGTCAGGTGATGTCTGCATTCTCACCACCAGTCCCACTTCACAGGAGAATCATCCGTTTCATCTCTACAGGACGCTGCCCAAACCCGCACAAAGGATTGTCGGACGGAATTACCGGGAGAGAGCTGGAGTCGTCAGGTGCTACGAGATGCCTGGGTTGGAGGGTGAACTGGGTTCATGCCAACAGCGCCTCCAAGGTAGGTGGAGGCACCACGAGGGCCACAAAGATGAGTGAGGCGAGGGAGGTCACAGGAACTGCACCAGGACATAGATCTCGCGGGCAGAGCTGATTTGTACTTTGAAAATTGCGATGTTGCATGTGTAATATGAGTTTCACTGAGAAGATAATTTCACCGTGCTGTTACATATTGAGCTATTTCACTGCTGACCAAGCATATGTTCCTCTCAGCACCCAGCTCCCCGACTCATTCATCCTCAACATCCAGGGATTATCCTTTGCTCTCTTGCAGACATTCTCTTCTATCGTAGCTAAATTTAATAGTACAACATCTGGTCCTGAACTATCCCAGCTGCGGACAGGTGATCTCTCCGCACCTTTAAACAGCGTCCAACATCTAGATCGAACGTATTTGCTATTCTTACCGTTGCGTGTGATCTGGCCAAGTACAATTGACCACCAATTTTCCTGCGATGTAATAAAGACAATGTGTATTGTCTTTATTTATTAAAATAGTCAATGTAGAAAACAGTGGAAGGATAAAAGAGGATGTTCCGTTATCAGGACTGGGAATGTAATCAAATGCTGCTCCAACTGTTTGCAGTGTTTCCAGTATGACGCCATTTTCTCTTTTTTCTTCAGACCTTATTATACAGCAATATTACAAACAAATTCGTGCCCCAAAAAATGGCCCCAAAAGTCACGCGTCAGTCTGAAGAAGTTTCGCGGCCCGAAACATCACCTATCCCTTCGCTCCAAAGATGCTGCCTCACCTGCTGAGCTTCTCCAGCAATGTTGTCTACCTTTCATTTTCCAGCATCTTCAGTTCAAACAAACGTCATCCTACAGTGGTCAATAATTTGTGTAAGCTTCATACTCACATACCCGATAATCCCAACTGGTTAGTTCTCATTTAATTGTTCAAATATGTACAAAATGCAATCTATAGTGCAAACCAGAAATCCTCAAGGCATCGATTCTCTCTTTCTCTCATTCTGCTGCAACTCCTCCCGGGATTACAGAGTAAACTGAGTGAAAACCTTGCTTGCAATCATCATTTGTGAGCGGAGGATCACCGATTAAATCCACAAATATCGACATATGTGCGACATCCAGACCGTAACTAATGCAACCAGTGATCTCTTTCTCTACATATAAACAAAATATAGCCGTTAAATTGAGTACATTTGGTTATCTTACTGTTACGTGCGACCTTCACAATTACGAATTATTTTTTTAT
>NW_026576065.1:0-10477 GCF_028641065.1 Leucoraja erinaceus | reverse complement strand
TACTATCTCTTTGTGACCCCACGACTATCCTTGATTGGACTTGTGCCTAAAACGTTACTCCCTTATGATGGTATCCCTACAAACACACTGTAAAAAACGACCTCGAATTGTAATCATAATATATTGTCTTTCTGCTCGGCTCGGATAGCAGGGCAACTAAAGCTTTTCACTGCTGTACCATTCCGTCTGGTCATGCGACCATAAACTGCTGACCTGAACGAAAGGGCCTGAGGGAGCGTTAGCACCAGTGGAATGCGCCCTGGTCGTCACATTAATCAGCAGACAGCCGTTCAACAGCATAGAACATAGTGAAGTACAAGCACAGTAACAGGCATTTCCCTCGCGGTTTCGTGGCTTCAGGTGCTCCCCTCGTCCCCACACCTCGGGTCTGAAGAAGGGTCACCGCCCGCCCATTCCCCTCCACAGACGCTGCCCGACCCGCTGAGTTCCTCCAGCACTTTGTGTTCGACTCCGGGCGCCGTCACCTGCAGTTCCCCGCGTCTCCGGGAGGCTGCTGTTGGACTAACCATTAGTGCTGTGTTGACATATTACAGAAGATGTGGTGCGATGTTGGGCACAATATCACTGCACAGTTTTATGGTTTTAACCACAAACAAAAGAATGGAAGAGGGAAATGAAACGTACACATTAACGGATCCACTTCCACCGGCGACCCCCCCGCCTTCTGCAAGCACCGCTCGAATTCATTCCCGGAGAACTGGGGGCGACACCCGTGCTGAGCGGGGGTGGGGTTTTGGTGTCAATTATCGGATCGGTCCCGGTGTGGGGGGAGGGGGGGGGGGGAGAGTGGGGTAAATGGGTAATGAGGCACAGCGCAACGCCCTTGCTAACCTAACGATCATCACAATGTCCACAAGTGATAGGAGGTGTGAATTAGCCCATGCGGCCCATCGCCTTCCACTCTATCTCCTCCCGGGGGATCCTAACGGGCCCCATTCTCCTGCCTTCTCCCTCCCCATAAACCCCTGACCCACCTGGTTACATATAACCCTGTTTGGGTATACAAGCCATAAACCATACTTTGTATAATCCAAACTGTAGAAAAACAATGAGGGAGAGCAACAGGGGGGGGGGGGAAGATTATAGATTCAGGTTAGGGGACCTGAACCACCTCGAGTGTGGGGGTGTGGACAAGGGGAGGTGGTGCAGAAAAAATAGAAAAAGGGACTGTGCCCTGTGCAGTAGCAGGAGACTGAGGGTAGCTGACTGAGGGGTGTACAAGAGACCAAGGGCACTGATACAGTGAAGCGCTCTCACAGTCTGTCCCCAGGGTAGAGGATTCTTTCTAAAAACTAGAGGATATACAACACAAAAATCTAGGTTAAAATCTTGAGTGGATGGGGCGGCGGGTGAGTGGGAGGGGGGGGGGGGGGGGGGTAGGAATTGAAGAGTGGTAATCTAAATCCCGAGGGCCCATGTTTTTCCACTCAGAGGGGGGGTACACATGTCTGGAACAGCTCTGCCAGAGGAATCTGTAGAACGGCGGAAACATCAATACCAACGTTAAAAAGAACATTTGGACGGATGTATGGATAGCGGATCTCTCAGCCCATGATGTGCCAACTGGGTCGGCAGTGGATAGGGTGGTCCAATGCCCTGTTTCCGTGCCATACGCCGCGTGTGTCACTGTTTTCCCGAGTCCTCGTCGTCTCCGATGGCTGCGACTGCTGGTTTTTTATTCCAGAGCTGGGCTGACGTCATGCCGCCTTCTGCTGCCGAGTCTTGGCCCTCTCTCCCCAGGCCTCGACGCTGCCTCCCCTCTGCCTCCCCCGCCTCCCCTCTCTGTGCCTCCTTCGCCCCACCCTCGCCTCCCCTCGCCACCCCTCGCCTCCCCTCGCCTCCCCTCGCCACACCCTCGCCACCCCTCCGCCACCCCTCTCCGCCCTCGCCGCCCCTCCCTCGCCTCCCCTCGCCTCCCCTCGCTTGCTCTCGCACGCCCCTCGCCTCCCTCGCCACCCCTCGCCACCCCTCGCCACCCCTCGCCGCCCCTCGCCCGCCCCCCGCCGCCCCTTCGCCGCCCCCTCGCCGCCCCTCGCCCGCCCCTCAGCGCCCCTCGCGCCACCCCTCGCCACCCCATCGCCACCCCTCGCCGCCCTCTCGCCGCCCCTCGCCACCCCTCGCCTCCCCTCGCCTCCCCTCGCTGCCTCTCGCCCCCGCTCGCCTCCCCGCGCCACCCCGTCGCCTCCCCTCGCCACCCCCACCCCCACCCCCACCCTCATCCCCCACCCTCACCCCCACCCCCACCCCCAACCCCCCACCCCCACCCTTCCGGCAAGCAAACTGTAATTCGTGTTGCTGGTAATCCGATCTCTGCCACGATTCCCCGCGACCACCCCCCCCCCCCCCCCCCCCTAGCGTCCGCCCCCAATCGGTCCCCGCTTGTCCAGTTACCTGGACCCGTGGTCACTCCCCCCCGACCGCCCCGCCTTGAACACGCGCGGGTGTTAAGATTTTAATTAACGGGCGCTACAAATACATTCCCGAGCTGGCCCTATTCAACTCATCATGTTGTTCATCCACCGGTTCCCTACCCCACCCCCACCTGAACTCCTCGCTCCTGACATTTTGTCATAAGTATCCTTTACCTGTTTTTTATTTCACTCTATTTCCACTCTGCCATCGTCGGCAGCATCAGTCCTTTCCCGCAATTACGTCTCTTCACCCCTGCAGCCGGCTGCACGCTGGCGCCTGTGGTCTTTTTAACACAGGCCCTTCGGCCCCCGAGCCTTGCTAGCCACCATCACCCAAAATACCTGCAGCCGCTGCCGGGCTCTGGCTGCTTTTGGATTGCCCCTGAATTCCCACTCTAGGTCCCATCGGCCACCCTCCACGTCCAGAATGATTCGCCCGAAACGTTGCCTATTCCTTAGCCCATAAGATCTGCTGCACCATACTCCCCCACCCATGTCAGGCAGCTTCGCCGTTGGAGAACATTGTAGGGACTTTCACAGAGTGCGGGTAACTCCGCGGGTGCAGCAGCTCTATGGACAAGGAACCCCAGTTCGTTTCGGTCGAAACCCTTCCGGGTTTCGGCCCCGAAACTTTGCCTATTTCCGAAGATTTGCGGGCAGAAACTGTATGCGTATTCCTTCGCGCCATAGATTCTGCTGCACCATATTTTGGTCAGGCATCTGTGGAAGAATGCCCTGCCGCTAGTGCGTTTCAGCAGGTTGCTGGAGTTAACTCAGCGGTTCAGGCATCATTTGTTGGCCGCCGCCTGGACACGGTAGGGTGTTTTTCATACTAAACATTAACGGCGCTATAACGTCACATAGCCTGGGTCTGCCAAGTATTTCTAACCTCATTTTTTTTCAATCTCACGGTTCCCCTGTTTCTGACCTTAATTTTGCTCCTCTGCTTTGTCATGTTGCTTTGGTTCAATTTTTTTAATATTCAAACTCTAGTTCCCTTTCACCGGCAGCTTCATCCTTACTTGCAACCCTCTCTTCACAGGATCCTAGCCCGGCCTTTATGCCAGGTGGTGGTTTGAGTTAACACAGTCCTCTTTTTGCTTAGTTAACATTCGCGCCCCTTTTAGCCAGGTGCTGATGCCATCAGTAAATCATTCACCCTTTCTTCAGAAGGGAAAACAAACCTGCCTGTAAACTCAGGTTTAAGCACAGGCCCTTTCGGCCCGGCGAGCTCAGTTTCTTTCCCGGTCAGTCCTCCTCTTCACTGAGCCTGCAGCCGCTGCCCAGCTCCACTGTGGTCAGGTTCCAAGCTGTGTCCCTGGTGCTTCGGCCACCCGAGCCGGTGCTTTAGCCACCAGTCATTGGATATATTTAAGGCAGAGATAGATAGATTCCTTGATTAGTGCGGTTGTCAGGGGGTATGGAAAAGGTAGGAGACATGGGGTATAGTCAGTGGATCCTTCGGCCCACGTAAATGTCAATCCAGAAGGATTTCTCGGGCCGAACCCCATTCTCGCGGCCTTTCCTTGAACCCCTTACACCCGCTACATAGATGCTGCTATCGCACCATAATCCATCACTTGGGTCAGGGCAGCCGTCTGTGGAGAACATGGTACAGGTGGGACGTTTCACAGAGGTGCTGGAGTAACTCAGCGGGGTGCAGCAGCATCTATGGAGGCTAAGTCAAATTCCAGTTACGTTTCGGGTCGAAAACAGCCCTTCCGGGTTTCGGCCCGAAAACGTTGCCATTTCCAGAAGGGATTCTTCGTTCGGCCCGAAACGTGCCCTATGTCCGCTTCGCTCTCCCTAGATTCTGCTGCCCCATAACTCAGTGGGTCAGGCAGCATCTGTGGAGAACATTGATAGGTGACGTTTCACAGAGTGCTGGAGTAACTCAGCGGGTCAGGCAGCATCTGTGGAGAATATGGATAGGTGACGTTTCAGACTGAAACAGGACCTCGACCAGGAATGTCACATATCCGTGGTTTCCAGAGATGTTTCTAACCCGCTGAGTTACTCCAGCACTTTGGGTATTTTCCCGCTAGTTTTGGAATCCTCTGCTTTGGGTAACAGACTGAGTGTTCACTTTATCCGCGCCCCTCGTGACCTTGTGCCCCTATCGTGACCTTAGGTAAGGTCACGATAGGATAGAATAGAACTATATTTATCCCAGGAGGGAACTTGATCTGTCAACAGTCATAAAATTACACAAATTACATGAAACATGAAATTAAAAGATGAAACATGAAACCGTAAATGATGCTCCCTGTATTCTGAAGGGAGACAAAAATGCTGGAGAAACTCAGCGGGTGAGGCAGCATCTATGGAGCGAAGGAAATAGGTGACGTTTCGGGTCGAGACCCTGTATTCTGAGCGCTTGTCCCCAGATCCAGTCAGGGTGGTGAATCTGTGGAATTCTTTGCCACAGACGGCTGTGGAGGCCACAAGTCAGTGGATATTTTTAAGGCAGAGATAGATAGATTCTTGATTAGTGCGGGTGTCAGGGATTATGGGGAGAAGGCAGGAGAATGGGGTTAGGAGGGAGAGATAGATCAGCCATGATTGAATAGCGTAGACTTGATGGGCCGAATGGCCTAATTCTGCTCCTATAACCTGTGAACGTGAACTTCAATCTGCCAGAAACATCGTTCATAAGGTCATGTGATAGGAACGAGCAGAATTGGGCCATTCAGCCCATCAAGTCCACTCCACCATTCAATCATGGCTGATCTATCTCTCCCTCCTAACCCCATTCTCCTGCCTTCTCCCCATAACCCCTGACACCCGCACTAATCAAGAACCTGTCAATCTCAGGTTCTTAAACAAAGAATTCCACAGATTCACCACCCTCTGATTAAATAAACTCCTCCTCATCTCCTCTCCATTGTTACATCCTTTAATTCTGAGGCTGTGCCCTCTGATCCTAGACTCTCCCACGAGTGGAAACATCCTCTCCACATCCACTCTATCCAGGCCTTTTGGTGTTTGTAAGCAGCAAAGGCTGGTTTTATTGGCGTAGGAAGGAACTGCAGGTGCTGGTTTAAACGGAAGATAGACACAGAGTGCTGGAGTAACTCAGCGGGTCAGGCAGCATCTGTGGAGAACATGGATAGGTGACGTTTCACACCGTGCTGGAGTAACTCAGCGGGTGCAGCAGCATCTATGGAGCTAAGGAAATAGGTAACGTTTCGGGCCGAAACCCTTCCGGGTTTCGGCCCGAAACGTTGCCTATTTCCAGAAGGGTTTCGGCCCGAAACGTTGCCTATTTCCTTAGCTCCTAGAGATGCTGCTGCACATAACTCAGCGGGTCAGGCAGCATCTGTGGAGAACATGGATAGGTGACGTTTCACAGAGTGCTGGAGTAACTCAGCGGGTCAGGCAGCATCTGTGGAGAACATGGATAGGTGACGTTTCACAGAGACGTGCTAGTGGAGTAACTCAGCGGGTCAGGCAGCATCTGTGGAGAACATGGATAGGTGGACGTTCCGGGTCGAGGACCCTTCTTCAGACTCAAGGAAACAGACTGTCGGGACCTTGTGGGCCGAAGGGCCTGTGTCGGTGATGTACAGCTCTGATCCTGGATTTCCCCAGTCCCCGGGTGCCGGTGGAGACGGGAGGCATCGTGGAATTTCTCGCCGCTCGCTGTGTACGTGAGCGAGTTACTGAAGCGACCTGATCTGTGTGATCTGTAATGTGAGCGTGTCGGGTCGTGGAGAGAGAGGAGAGGAGAGAGCTTTGTTTGTGTGACTACACACAACCTTATCATCCTCGCAGCTCAGCGCCTCGACACACAAACCTTTCAGTGAGAGAGTTGGCAGCGACTAGCGGGGAGCGAGAGGGTTTGATCTGCCAGAGTTTGTTGCAAAGTCAGGAGCCGGGGAGACAAGAAAGGAGAAAGGGAAAGATTTGCATTTCAATACCGCCTCGCACCGGCCCAGGACGTCCCAAAGGGCCGCAGCGCGGAGTGAAGTGTATTTGAAGTGCAGTCAGTCTAGCAACAGAGGCGGAAAATGAGCGCACGGCTGAGATCCCGGCTGAGGCCGGTGGCTGCCTGGATTTCTGATGAGGTAGACATTGGTTCTGGGCAGAGTGGAACCAATCCCATGCCAACCTTTCAAAACGGGCTCTGATTTTTAAATTAGAATCTCAGCGAAGGTCAGTGTTGCCAAACCCGGTGGAGCCAGGCAAGATTGGTGTAGAATATTCCCAACATCAGGACCACTGCGTGAAGTTCTGGCCGGTCCGTTATAGGGTGTCAGGGGTTGTGGGGAAACGGCAGGGGCACGGGGAGAGATAGATCAGAGAATGATAGATTGCAGGAACCATATAACCATATAACAATTACAGCACGGAATCAGGCCATCTCGGCCCTACAAGTCCGTGCCGAACAACTTTTTTCCCCTTAGTCCCACCTGCCTGCACTCATACCATAACCCTCCATTCCCTTCTCATCCATATGCCTATCCAATTTATTTTTAAATGATACCAATGAACCTGCCTCCACCACTTCCACTGGGAGCTCATTCCACACCGCTACCACTCTCTGAGTAAAGAAGTTCCTCCTCATATTACCCTTAAACTTCTGTCCCTTAATTCTCAAGTCATGTCCTCTTGTTTGAATCTTCCCTATTCTCAAAGGGAAAAGCTTGTCCACATCAACTCTGTCTATCCCTCTCATCATTTTAAAGACCTCTATCAAGTCCCCCCTTAACCTTGTGCGCTCCAGAGAATAAAGCCCTAACTTATTCAATCTATCTCTGTAACTTAGTTGTTGAAACCCAGGCAACATTCTAGTAAATCTCCTCTGTACTCTCTCTATTTTGTTGAAATCCTTCCTATAATTGGGCGACCAAAATTGTACACCATACTCCAGATTGGTCTCACCAATGCCTTGTACAATTTTAACATTACATCCCAGCTTCTATACTCAATGCTCTGATTTATAAAGGCTAGCATACCAAAAGCTTTCTTTACCACCCTATCTATATGAGATTCCACCGTCCTAGGAACTATGAACAGCAATCTCATATTTCGCTGGGCAGCTTACAGCCAGTTAGTATGAATATTGAATCTTCTCTAACTTCAGGTAGCCCCGGCATTCCCCCTCTCTCTCCATCCCTCCCCCACCCAAGTTGCACCAGCTTCTCATTATCACCCAACAAACACCTAACAATGGCCTGTTTCATCGTTACTTTTTGCGTTTTTTTCATTCATTGTTCTTCATCTCCCCACATCACCGTCTATATATCTCTCTCGTTCCCCTCATCCCTAACCAGCCTGAAGAAGGGTCTCGACCTGAAACGTCACCCATTCCTTGTCTCCAGAGATGCTGCCTGTCCCGTTGAGTTACTCCAGCATTTTGTGTCGATCTTCAGTTTAAACCAGCACCTGCAGTTCCTTCCTACACGACAGATCAGTCCTGACTGAATGACGGAGGGGACTTGATTCTGTTCGTATCACTTGTGAACTTGTGAACCTATGAAAGACGTGGCCGTTGAAACATATAAGATTATTAAGGGTTTGGAAACGCTAGAGGCAGGAAACATGTTCCCGATGTTGGGGGAGTCCAGAACCAGGGGCCACACAGTTTAAGAATAAGGGGAATGCCATTTAGAACGGAGACGAGGAAACACTTTTTCTCACAGGGAGTTGTGAGTCTGTGGAAATTCTCTGCCTCAGAGGGCGGTGGAGGCCGGTTCTCTGGATGCTTTCAAGGGAGAGCTAGATAGGGCTCTTAAAGATAGTGGAGTCAGGGGATATGGGGAGAAGGCAGGAACGGGGTACTGATTGGGGATGATCAGCCATGATCACATTGAATGGTGGTGCTGGCTGGAGGGGCCGAATGGCCTCTACTCCTGCACCTATTGCCTATTGTCTATTGACACTGACCCCACCTCACTCTCCCCACACTCTCATCAACTCCCCCCACCCACCCCACCCCCACACTGGGGGTAATTCACAGCGGCCCATTAACCCACCCGCCCCGCACGTCCTTGAAGTGTGGGAGGAAACCGGAGCACCCTGGGAAAACCCACGCGGGGAACGTGCCAACTCCGCACAAACAGCGCCCGGGGTTAGGGTGGAACCTGGGTCTCGGCAGCTACTCTGCCCGCTGCTCCACTGTGCTCTTTGCTTGTGTGGGTTCTATCTCCGCCAAATTCTCGCTCCCTGCGGTCTAAAGCCTTTCCAGGGCGCGGGCGATCAATAAATGATCCCAGGACCGGATCCAAAGCCAAATCTTACCTCCAACTTATCAAATGGACACAGCCTCGCCCCCCCCCCCCCCCCCCCCCCCGAATGGACAACTGACCAGTGACCGCAACTGCACCAATACAGACCATGTACACCTACTGAAATATCCCTGCAGAGGCTGAAGTTGAAAGGGAGAGGGCTGGAAAGACGCAGCCGGCCAGAGACCCGCAGCGCCAGAGACCCGGGTTCGATCCTGACCTTGGATGCTGTCTGTGTGGAGTTTGCACGATCTCCCCGTGACCGCGTGTTTTTTTCCCTCCGGGGCTGCTCCGTTATCCTCCCACATCCCAAAGGCGTGCGGGGTGGGTGGGGGTAGACAGGGGGGGGGGGGGGGGGGGGGGGGGGGGGGTGGGTGTGTGTGGGCGAGTGAGATGGGGTCAGGTGGATGGTGTGATCGATGGGTCGACCGCGTGGGTTCCCTCCGGGTGCTCCGGTTTTCCTCCCACACCCCAAAGATGTGCGGGTTTGTAGGTTAATTGTCCCTCTGTAAACTGTCCGGGTGTGTAGGGAGTGGGTGTGAAAGTGGGATAAGATAGGACAGGTGTGAACGGGTGATCGCTGGTCGGTGGGCCGAAGGGCCTGTTTCCATGCTGTATCTCTAAACTCAACTAAACTGCAAGGTCGATGGGCAGAGCGGCCTGTTCGTACCGAGAGATTGTGTGTCTAATGCAGACTCTACACAGGACTCTTCAACTAGAGAGGGTGTAGTGGAATGTAGCCTGGAATAGAGGCCTTGAGTTACAATGAAAAGCTGGACTAAGCTGGGATTCATTTCACTGGAGCGAGGGAGGGAGGGGCATAAAGTCAGAAGTGATAGGAGAAGAATTAGGCCATTCGGCCCATCAAGTCTACTCCGCCATTCAATCATGGCTGATCTATCTCTCCATCCTAACCCCATTCTCCTGCCTTCTCCCCATAACCCCTGACACCCGCACTGATCAACAATCAATCTATCTCTGCCTTAAATATATCCACTGACTTGTGGCCTCCACAGCCGTCTGTGGCAAAGAATTCCACAGATTCACCACGCTAGGTAGTGTAGATAGGCACGGCGCGGTGGGCCGAAGGGCCACACAACTCCATGTGATTTACTCCCGTGAACATAAATCCTCCCTCGTTCACTGCTCTCTCTCAGCTCCACTCGTCCACGGATCGATGCCGGGATTGATCTCGCATGAAATATATCCCCACAGGGTGAGAGCAGGAGAGGGGGCAGGGGGGGAGACGGGGGGGGGGGGGGGGGGGGGATGGGCCGGGAGGGGTCTGAGTCCCCATGTCTGGCACAGTGTCGCTCACTCTGCTTCTCACAGTCCCACTTTTTCCCCCAGACCCGCTAGCACCCGCCCTTGACCCCCAGTCCCCGTCCCTCAGCGCACCCACCCTTCCCCCCACCCCAGTGCTCCATTCATCACCTCTCCTCCGCCTCTCCCTCGCCCCTCTCTCAACACCTCTATTCTCTTTCTTCTCTATCTCTTCTCCCTCTGTCCTGGTCCTCTGTCTGGTCTGTCGTGGTCCGTCTGTCTGTCTTATCTGTCTGTCTGGTTCTCTGTTCTTGGTGTACTGGTCTGTCTGTCTGTCCTTGGTCTGGTTGTCTGTTTGTCTGTCTATATCAGTTTATATGTCTGTCTGTCTGTCTCGCCTCTCACCCTTTCTCTCTCTATTTCTATCCTACTCTATTTCTATCTTCTATCTATCTACTCTATCTATCACTCTATATCTATCTATCATTATCTTCTAGCTATCTATCTATCTATCTATCTTATTATCTATATACTATCTCTCTTGTCCCTCTC
>NW_026576064.1:0-11512 GCF_028641065.1 Leucoraja erinaceus | reverse complement strand
CTTGAATTTGTTTAATAACATCCTTCGGAATTGCTTCCACCAGATCCTCTTTCATTGAAGCCCTTAAATCTGATTTAATTATTTTCAGTGCGGAGAACAGATTTTCCATGCCGACCTGAGTTGGAGGTATGGCTGTTACTATCATCGCTGCAAATGTTACTATTTCAGGTTGTAGGGATGACGGGGCATTATAGACCAGTTAGTTTGACAGTGGTGGTCGGAAGATGCTGGAGTCAATTATTAAAGTAGTAATAATGGCAAATTTTGGATAGCAGAGGAAAACATTAGTTAACACCAACGTTGGACCCGTGAAGACTGAAAAATGTGAAATTGTGGGGAACAAGGAAATGGCAGATGAGTTGAATAGGTACTTTGGATCCGTCTTCACTTAGCAGGACCCAAACAATCTTCCTGATGTACTAGTGGGCAGAGGATCTGGTGTGATGAATGAACTGAAGGAAATCCACATTAGGCAGGAAATGGTGTTGGGTCGACTGATGTGACTGAGGGCTGATAAATCCCCAGGGCCTGATGGTCTGCATCCCAGGGTACTTAATGAAGTGGCTCTAGAAATCGTGGACGCATTGGTGACCATTTTCCAATGTTCTATAGATTCAGCATCCGTTCCTGTGGATCGAAGGATTGCTAATGTTATCCAACTTTTTAAGAAAGGCAGGAGGGAGAAAACAGGTAATTATAGACCAGTTAGCCTGATGGGGTAGGGAAGATGCTGTTCTATTTCCAAGGTCCTTGTGGCTTTACAATTAATAATTTGGTGGTTAAATGTAACATGTTTTGCGTTGGTCTGTTGTTAATGGGGTTTCTGCCCCATATTTGACACCCCAAAAAATATTGATTATTAAGGTGACAAGGAACCTTGAAATAGAAGTTGTTCCTGAATTTGGACCCGGGACCAAAGACATTTACAGATCCAGAATGGAACCGGAGCAGATTCTCAGACACTGGTTTCCATCCCAAGTCCAGAAGAAAGGGTAAATTTTCCCGGTGAACCTATTCCCACTGAAGGTGTGGAGATGGGACTTGGTGACCGCGCTGTAAAATGAGACTATCCCTGCCTCATAACTGAGATAAACTCCCAGCCACTCTGGGATGGGATCGGTGAGGAGATGGGTTTTCGGAGAGGAGTTCACATGAAACTCGTCGCCAACTTGCTCCACGGACCAGAGCCCAGTCACCTGCCTCAGGTTGATGTCTCTCTCCCTGTCCATAGACTTAGCGGCGACTCCCAGACACCAGCCCCAGTTCTCCGTCACCTCCACCTCCCAGTAACGTCTCCCCGAGGTGAATCCTTCTGATCCCAGCACACAAGGCCAGATTGTAAATCGCTTCCCGTTGTCAGGGGGACTCCTCTGTGTCCCGGTCCACATCACGCTCCTCCGATCCTCGGACACATCGAGTTCCCAACACGCTGTTTCCAAGTCCAAGGTCACAGAGTCTGCGGGTGAACGGAGAGAGACAGAGAATCTCAGTGGGTGTGGAGGGATGAAGGAATGTAGGAGACAGTGGCCACACACACACGCTCACACATACGCACACACACACACACACGCACACACACACACACACACACACGCACGCACACACGCACACACACCCGCACACACACACACACACACACACACACACACACACACACACGCCCACACACACACACATACGCACACACACGCACGCACACACACACACACACGCACACACACACACACACACACGCACACATACACACACACACACACACACACACAGACAATTCACGTATTGTCGATGCATGTAAAACCACGAGGCAAATTATAGAATTAATGACGTAGAAGTTTCCCCAGATAACGGAATCAATGGGCGGAGGGCAATTAAGGTGAGAGAAGGAAGATTTAAAGGGATCATAGGGGCAAGGTCTTCACATAAAGGTGTATGGAACGGCAGACTGAAGAACTGCCCAACAGTCACCCATGCTTTTTCGCCAGAGATGCTGCCTGACCTGCCGAGTTATTCCAGTACTTTGTGTGTCTAACCGGTATATGGAATCAGCCATTGGATGAGACAAGTACAATAACACATTTTCAATTATATTTAGACAACAGGTGCAGGAGTAGGCCATTCGGCCCTTGTAGCCAGCACCGCCATTCAACGTGATCATGGCTGATCAATCCCAATCAGTACCCCGTTCCTGCCTTCTCCCCATATCCCCTGCCGGCGCTATCTTCAAGGGCCCTATCTCGCTCTCTCTTGAAAGTATCCAGAGAACCAGCCTCCACCGCCCTCTGTGGCAGAAAATTCCACAGACTTACAACTCTCTGTACAGGGTACGTGGACAGGAACTCTCTTTGGACAGGGTACATGGACAGGAAAGGTTTAACAGGATATGGGGCCTAAACCAGGCAAATGGGACTGGCTTAGCATCAATGAGTTCCTGTACTGCATTACTCCAGCACTCCACAACATTGAGGATCTGAGGGATTTGTCTGTGTGGCATTCTCAGTTTTATAACTTAGAGTAATGCTAACTGAGCAGATGATTATCACATGTACGTGGAGATTTGTGGGGTTGCTCTGCGTCTCTGCATTGTGAGATGTACGTAGCAGGTTGGTGGGTTAACTGTGCAGAGAGATGTAATTCTATGCCCAACAAGTATTTGCTGAACATACATGAAAAATTACACCCATGTTTGTTAAACACGGTTGCTGGAAACTGGGTGGAGATAATAAATGGTATGTATAGGAAGGAACTGCAGATGGTGGTTTAAACCGAAGATAGACAAAAAAAGTTGGAGTAACTCAGCAGGACAGGGAGCATCTCCCAGACTGAAGACTGGTTTCGACCCAAAACGCCACCCATCCCTTCTCTCCAGAGATACTGCCTTTCCTGCTGAGTTATTCCAGCTTTTAGTGTCTATAATGGTGTATAAGTGTTATGTCCCGGGGATCCGTGACATGGTAGTGTTGTAATGTTAAGCATAAAACATAGTATTGGAGGAACTCAGCGTGTCAGGCAGTGTGTGAGGAGGGAATAGCCAGATGGCACTTTGGGTCTGGACACTTTTTCAGTTTGGATTCCAGGTTACAGTGGGAAGTAAGGGTGGACATCTCAATAGACAACAGGTGTAGGAGTCGGCCATGCGGCCCTTCGAGCCAGCACCACCATTCAATGTGATCATGGCTGATCATCCACAATCAGTACCCCTTTCCTGCCGTCACCCCATATCCCCTGACTCAGCGACCTTCAAAAGTCCTTTCTAGCTATTTCTTGAAAGTTTCCAGAGAACCGGCATCCACCGCTCTCTGATGCAGAGAATTCCACAGACTCACAATTCTCTGGGGAAAAGGTGTTTCCTTATCTCCGTTCTAAATGGCTTTCCTCTTATTCTTAAACTGTGGCCCCTGGTTCTGGACTTCCCCAACATCGGGAACATGTTTCCTGCCTCTAGCGTGTCCAAATCCTTAATAATCTTATATGTTTAAATAAGATATCCTCTCATCCTTCTAAATTGCAGAGTGTACTCGCGGCAGCTTTACCCGAAATCCTCCTTGAACACATCTGTGAGGGAACTTTTCAAGAAAGACAGGGCTGGGTATTTTACTGAATAGTGATACTTACTGAATTTGGTGCGCAGTCAATACTAATTAGTGCATGATGATAAGTACAAAGTACAGGCAGCATCTCTGGAGCAAATGGATGAGTGAGGTTTCAGTTCGGGACCCTTCTTCAGACTCAGTGCTGCCCGACTCGCTGAGTTACTCCAGCACTTTGTGTATACCTTCGCTATAAACCAGCATCTGCAGTTCCTTTCTACACACTAATTATGGCCTACCAAGTCTTAATGCACTGCCTCCCTGTTGAGGTTTCACAATTACTGTGAGGCTCACAAAGGGCAGATCAGAGTCAGCCAGCAAGGAGACTATAGGCCTAAGGCTCCATGCTGGCCCACGGAGGGAGAGGAAAGGATAAAGGGGGGGGGGGGGGGGGGGGGGTTGGGGGATTGAGTCGCTGGAGATGTCGGACGCGT
This sequence comes from Leucoraja erinaceus, assembly GCF_028641065.1. NCBI lineage: Eukaryota > Metazoa > Chordata > Chondrichthyes > Rajiformes > Rajidae > Leucoraja > Leucoraja erinaceus. The sequence goes on along the minus strand of NW_026576064.1, from coordinate 7,491 downwards.
GGAGCAAGGGCTGGTAGGAGGGAGATCTGTAGTAATGCCTCCAACACCTTCAAGGTTGGCTGCAGGAAGTGCCCTGGGACCCAAAAGATGTCCCGGCAAAGAGAGGGTTGTCAGTTCACGGGCCAATCTGGTTGAAGGTGACAGAGGAAGGCACTGCAGGTGCCTGGGATTTGCCTGGATTGGGAACTGCACCAGTAAACAGCGCGTGCGGGCAGACCAGACTTTGGAAATGGCGCTAAAACATGGCGGCGGCTGCATTAATAAATGTGCAAAAATAATTTCACTGTACAGTTGCACATGTGACATATAAAGTACCATTGAATGGGTGTAGGGCACAGATTTACATTACTGGTAACATCAGTGCATTGTTATGATAATAACAGTTAACCCAATGGCATGAATATTTGACGTACTTGGCCTGTACTCGCTGGAGTTTAGAGGGATAAGGGGGGACCTCATTAAAACTTCCCGCATAGTGAACGGCGTGGATAGAGTGGATGTGGAAAGGATGTTTCCACGTGGGAGAGACTCAGAAGCCTCAGAATTAAAGGATGTTTCTTTAGGAAGTAGATGAGGAGGAATTTATTTAGTTAAATCTGTGGACATTTTTGCCACAGAAGGCACTAGAGGCCAAGTCAATGGACATTTTTTAAGGCAGAGATAGAGATCCTTGATTAGGACAGATGTCAGGGGTCATGGGGAAAAGGCAGGAGAATGGGGTTCGCAGGGAGAGATACTGTAGATCAGCCATGATTGAATGGTGGAGTAAACCTGATGGGCCGAATGGCCTAATTCTGCTCCTATCCCCTACGACCTTATGCACTTTTGATACCCAGTGAATTAATTGATTGGATTAAAGTTGCTTCACTTCTGCCCTGGGATCTGAATTCATGTGTGAAGTTTATGAAGTGTGAATGTGTACAGGATGTGTGGTTCCCTCATGAAGTGAGTTTAGGTTGTGTTGTGTTCATGGACCTGATGTCGCCCACTGACAATTTGACAGTCATGTTTCCATGCAGGTTTGTTTTGGGACTAGGATAATTATATAATTTAATCTAACAAATCAAAGCTTTTCACTGCACACGTGAAAATAATAAACTAATCTCAACTAATTCTACTTATCTCCATTATGTTTTGGCTTCTTTGCATTTCATTGGTGCACACAGATCTCTAATATGTATTTAGCAATGGATGAATTTGTGTCAATGTTACCTCGCTTAATGATGCCAAACATTTTTCTCAAAGGTACGTTCAACAAAAATGGGTGATCGAATTTTTCAACCGGCATTCTGCTACCGACAATGTATGCCCCCCACATCCAACCCTGCGAATATTAGATAGTTAGTTTTAATATTAACGTCAATACCATCGTGAATTATTCCACTACATCGTGCAGGGTTTCAATAAAGAATACATCCTACCTTCGCTTCCGACCAGCTACTTCCTGAAATAAATACAACACTAAATCTCAATTGATTGAGACAACCTTCCTCATCCCAACAGCAGAATCCCCCCCACTCCCCACCTCTCAACCCCCCTCCTCCCACCTTTTAGTTTAGTTTAGAGATACAGTGCGGAAACAGGCCCTTCGGCCCACCGGGTCCGCGCCTACCAGCGAGCCCCTCACACTTTAACACTATCCTACACCCACGAAAGACAATTTTCATATTTACCAAGCCAATTAACCTACAAACCTGTACGTCTTCTTTGGAGTGTGGGAGGAACTGAAGATCTCGGAGAAAACCCACACAGGTCACGGGGAGAACGTACAAACTCCGTACAGACAGCACCCTTAGTCGGGATCGAACCCATGACCCTGGCGCTGCATTCGCTGTAAAGGCAGCAACTCTACCGCTGCGCCACCGTGATCGCCCTCTCCAAATCGTTTGACAGTCTGCCGAAAATCCCCAACTAATAGGGCATTGGACACACTGATAGCAAGAAGGAAGTTCACTAAAGATGTAGAACCACGGGAGAAAGTGCAAAGTAGAAGACCACTGTGGTATATCTGAAAGGATGCAAGTAAAGGGGAATACTGCAAATACTGAACTCATTTACCGTTTTAAATGAAATGCATGATTTGATGGTGAATCTTACATTGGCAAGACATGTCTTAAGACGCTTATCGAGAAATCATATCTGTTTGTGACAAGACCAAAACTCAAAGCCACAATTATGCAATGGTCCTTAATATATCTTAGAGGATCTTCAGTGGAGAGGACACGGACTGTTTTAGTAAACAGGCTGTGACTGTGCATTATCATTGATCTAAAGTGATATGTGACCTCTCACCTGGAATAATGTCACACCATTTACTTGACCCAGTTGTTTCTGTAAAATTGGGAGTTCCTGCTGCGTAAGATTCAAACGCACTTGAATCTCTTGAATATTTTTCTCCATTGTATTTAGAATCATCTCTTTCTCATCGCTGAGATATTTAAGTAGGCGCTGTTCTTTATGGAAGAGAATCTGGTGCAGTTCAGCAAACAGGGACCTTATGTGGGACTGCAGATACTGTGACTGTCCCTGGCAAAGGAAAGACATATTATTACAATGCAATACGGATAATAAATCTGTTCAAGATTTCAACTCTATTCAAAAACCAAAATAAATAAACTTTTCCCCAATGTCTCACCCACTTGTGATAAATGTCAGTCTCAAGAAGCTACCATAGCGCACTCTTTTGTTTTTTGTATAAAAATCCAAAAATTCTGGAACTAAATATTTGAAATCTTCACAAAATTATTTAAAATAAAACTTGTATCAAAAGCAGAATGGATTATTTTTGGAATAACGGAAGGTAACCCCGAACTAAACATGTTTCAAAAGAACCTACTTAATTACGGGCTAATAATGGGGAAAAAAGCTTATACTCAAATTCTGGAAAAATGCTCCTATACCAACAATAAAAATGTGGATCTCAAACATGTTCGAAACATTACACCTGGAAGAGATGAGACTCCTCCTAGCAGGCAAAGCAGACCTCTTCCAAAAGACGTGGTCTGCATTTATGGAACTACTACAAGCATAAGGTGCAATAGTAATTTGAAAAATAAATGGTGCCAGGATCTGGTAAGGGGGAGGGGGGGGGGGGGGGGGGATACGCTTGGTATACCCCTTTTTTGCGGAGTTTTGTGTTATAATAGAGCGATTGGTTCTATTTTCCCCCCCCTTTCTTTTCTAGGGTCTATTTCCTTTCTTTACTTCCTTCTCTAACTTATTTTCTAAGGGGCTTTCTTTTCCCAACACTTTCCTGCACCTTCACGACTCTTTTTCACTTTCCTTCTTTTATTTCTATCTTTCTTACTCAAAAATGAAGTGGTACAACAAATGTAATAAGATATATGTGATATGTTTTACTGTACTTCTAATAAAAATATTTTTTTTTAAAAATCGACTCTGGAAGGAGGAGACCTTACCAGAACTCCACAAATCTTCTGCTTTTGTTGGTTCCATTTGTTCCAACGCCAATTGATTTTGAGTGACAGATTCGAAGGAAGATTTGATCTCTGCCTTAGATTGGAATTGTGAAAAATAGAATCAGATACAAACATTGTCATGAAACAGGGAAGTGATCACAATCCGATTTCTTTTACCTTGTAGATTTCAACAGCTTCATCGGCAGATCAGTTTCTTGTCCGTTTCACAAAACAGCTTTAGTTGCTCCTGGTGTTTCTCGCAGTGAAGTTTACTTTCCTTCTCTTTGAGATTCAGGTTCAGTGTTCGAGCTTTCTGAGACAGACTCGCCAAGGCGCGACTAACCCTGAGGGTGCGCTCTGCAAATACCTCTCTACATTCCGGACAGGAGTTTCTATCTTCATGTTCCTATAACTGCGTGATATAGGAGCGGCAGGAGTTGTGGCCGCAGTCTGGTGACACCGGATCGGTGAATAAGTCTAAACAGATGGGACAAATTAGATCACCCCTTAAACTCTCAAGCTGTTGTTTTGAAGCCATGTTGATTCGTGGCAGTTTCACTTCCGCAGTGCTGCTGAACTCTTGCAGTATCGCGGGTGTTCGGCACTAGACGCGCTGCACCACTCGGCGAACGAACGCTCAGCGTCAGGATGAAACACCCGAGTAGGAAGCAACTGCAGATACTGGTTTAAACCGAAGACAGACACAAAATGCTGGAGTAACTCAGCGGGCCAGGCAGCATCTCTGGAGAGAAGGAATGGGTGACGTTTCGGGTCTCGATCCTTCTTCAGTAGTCACAGGACTGGGCTGTAAGCTGCTCTAGTGAAATATGAGCTGCCGTTCCTCCAATTTGCATTTCCCCACACTCTGACAATGGAGGAGGTCGAGGACAGGAACGTCAGTGTGAGAATGGGAATTTAAATGTTTAGCAACCGGGAGATCAGGTTACTTCCAGCGAATTACTCAATGGTGGGAATCTGATTAGATATTAAACGTGCCGGGTTATGACGGAAACACAAATAGTTTGGGCTGCACGGTGGCGCAGCGGTAGAGTTGCTGCCTTTCCAGCGCCGGAGACACGGGTTCGATCCCGACCACGGGTGCTTGGATGTACGGAGTTTGAACGTTCTCAAGAAGGAACTGCAGATGCTGGAAAATCGAAGGTACACAAAAATGCTGGAGAAACTCAGCGGGTGCAGCAGCATCTATGGAGCGAAGGAAATAGGTGACGTTTCGGGCCGAAACCCTTCTTCAGACATACCCTCCTTCAGTTTGTACGTTCTCCCCGCGACCCCGCGTCGGTTTTCTCCGAGATCTTCGGTTTTCTCCCACATTCCAAAGACGTGCAGTTGTGTACGTTAATTGGCATGGTTTAAGTGTAAATTGTCCCTAGTGTGTGTGTAGGAACGTGTTAATGTGCGGGGAGCGCTGGGCGGCGCGGACTCGGGGCCTGTTTCCAAAGCATATTTCTAAAACTAAACCTAAAACGAGTGCCTAACGAATCGCTGACAGTCTGGGAACAAATGGAAACAATGGTGAAATATAGATTGAGAACGGCTCAATGGAATATTTTGTCCTGAAACTGGGGGATTTTGGAAGAGCATTGCGTTGCGAGGTGGCAGATAACCAGATCTGGAATGTTCACCTCACAGGGTGGAAAGGGTTTCACCATATAATATAACCATATAACAATTACAGCACGGAAACAGGCCATCTCGACCCTTCTAGTCCGTGCCGAACACATAATCTCCCCTAGTCCCATATACCTGCGCTCAGACCATAACCCTCCATTCCCTTCCCATCCATATAACTATCCAATTTATTTTTGAATGATAAAAACGAACCTGCCTCCAGCACCTTCACTGGAAGCTCATTCCACACAGCTACCACTCTCTGAGTAAAGAAGTCCCCCCTCATGTTACCCCTAAACTTCAGTCCCTTAATTCTCATGTCATGTCCCCTTGTTTGAATCTTCCCTACTCTCAGTGGGAAAAGCTTTTCCACGTCAACTCTGTCTATCCCTCTCATCATTTTAAAAACCTCTATCAAGTCTCCCCTTAACCTTCTGCGCTCCAAAGAATAAAGCCCTAACTTGTTCAACCTTTCTCTGTAACTTAGTTGCTGAAACCCAGGCAACATTCTAGTAAATCTCCTCTGTACTTTCTCTATTTTGTTGACATCCTTCCTATAATTAGGCGACCAAAATTGTACACCATACTCCAGAATTGGCCTCACCAATGCCTTGTACAATTTTAACATTTCATCCCAACTTCTATACTCAATGCTCTGATTTATAAAGGCCAGCACATCAAAAGCTTTCTTTACCACCCTATCTACATGAGATTCCACTTTCAGGGAACTGTGCACAGTTATTCCCAGATCCCTCTGTTCACCTACATTCTTCAATTCCCTACCATTTACCATGTACGTCCTATTTTGATTTGTCCTGCCAAGATGTAGCACCTCACACTTATCAGCATTAAACTCCATCTGCCATCTTTCAGCCCACTCTTCCAACTGGCATAAATCTCTCTGTAGACTTTGAAACTCTACTTCATTACCCGCAACCCCACCTATCTTAGTATCATCTGCCTACTTACTAATCCAATTTACCACACCATCATCCAGATCATTGATGTACATGACAAACAACAGTGGACCCAACACAGATCCCTGTGGCACCCCACTCGTCACTGGCCTCCAACCTGACAAACAACCATCCACCATTACTCTCTGGCATCTCCCATTCAGCCACTGTTGAATCCATCTTGCTACTCCACCATTAATACCCAACCATTGAACCTTCTTAACCAACCTTCCATGAGGAACCTTGTCAAGGGCCTTACTGAAGTCCATATACACAACATCCACTGCTTTACCCTCATCAATTTCCCGAGTAACATCTTCAAATAATTCAAGAAGATTAGGTAAACATGACCTTCCAGGCACGAATCCATGTTGACTGTTCCTAATCAGACCCTGTTTATCCAGATGCTTATATATATTATCTCTAAGTATTCTTTCCATTAATTTGCCCACCACTGACGTCAAACTAACAGGTCTATACTTGCTAGGTTTACTCTTAGACCCCTTTTTAAACAATGGAACAACATGCGCAGTACGCCAATCTTCCGGCACTATTCCCGTTTCTAATGACATTTGAAATATTTCTGCCATAGCCCCTGCTATTTCTACACTAACTTCCCTCAATGTCCTAGGGAATATCCTGTCCGGACCTGGAGACTTATCCACTTTTATATTTCTCAAAAGTGTCAGTACTTCCTCTTCTTTAATCCTCATAGTTTCCATAGCTACTCTACTTGTTTCCCTTACCCCACATAATTCAATATCCTTCTCGTTGGTGAATACCGAAGAAAAGAAACTGTTCAATATCTCCCCCATCTCTTTTGGCTCTGCAGATAGTTGTCCACTCTGACTCTCTAATGGACCAATTTTATCCCTCGTTATCCTTTTGCTATTAATATAGCGGTAGAAACCCTTCGGATTTACTTTTACCTTACTTGCCAAAGCAACCTCATATCTTCTTTTAGCTTTTCTAATTTCTTTCTTAAAAGAAATTTCTAATTTGTTTCTTCACGTTCCAGGGAAAGCGGTTCTGATTTCCACATCTTTTGTTTGACAAAGCTCGCTGGCTTCACCCCTGTAATCAATGTTATTTAGTACTAGGTACGATTCTGTAACCTTGTAGTTAAGTACTCAGGTCCTGTACTTAAGGCTCCAACATATGACCAGGCCTCCCTTGTTCTGGACTAGGCCGACAAGTAGAATTAGACTGGGGCTTCTTCAGAATGGAGTCAGTTGAGGGAAACTTGAGGTACAGAACAAATCACAGCCGACACCGTTGAGTCAATAAAGGTGGAGCCTACAATGGTCCATTGTTGGCCGTGGAAGCGGTGATAATGAAGGGATACAAACAGTGAAACTAGCAAGACTCTAAGGTGGAAGAAGAATGGAGAGAGAGGGAATGCAAGGGTTACATGAAATTACAGCAATCAATATTCATACCGCTGGGCTTTATGTGAATGAACAATGAAGATGTGTAGGAAGGAACTG
>NW_026576063.1:0-11693 GCF_028641065.1 Leucoraja erinaceus | reverse complement strand
GAAGGCGGGAAGGGGGAAGGGGGAGGGGAAGAAGGGGGAAAGGGGAGGGTAGGGGGAAGGGGAAGGGGGTAAAGGGCTGGGAGGGGAGGGGACAGGGGGAAGGGGGAAGGGAGGGGGGAGGGGAGGGGAAGGGGGAAGGGGGAAGGGGAAGGGGAAGGGGAAGGGGGAGGGGAAGGGGGTAAGGGGGGAAGGGAGGGGGAGGGCAGATGGGGTTCTCACGACAGGACCAGCAGCAAGTATGCTGGAGCAGCAGCACTCTCTGATGTCACTTCTGTCCCGCCCAATAAGGGGCGTCGCGGTGACGTCAGTGGGTCCGCGTGCTCGGCCGGGAGCCGGCCTGGCCGACATCTTGAATTGTGAAAGGGTCCGAAAAGAAAACAAACAGAGAATCAAGCGGCGGCAGTGAAGGAGTGAGTGCGGGAGCGGCTCCACCCACGACACAGGACCCCGGCACACCGGGACCATTACACCCGCTGCACTCGGCAGGTACCACGCGGCGTCCTGATCGCGAGAGACGTTGCTCGGGTCCGATCGCTCCTGCCCGCCCGCCGGGCACCCTGAGGGAGCGAGTCTGTTGAACCGGGTGAGGGGGACGGCCCGGGAATGGGGAGCGACAGTTTTGTCCCTGGGATGGAGACCCGTGTTCAAGGGGATGGGTCGGGATGCAGGGGCGTGGGGGGTGACGGGGTCCCGAGGATGGGACTGATTAACGGGACAGTGTTGGAAAGTGCCCTTGGGCGGGGTCGATGGTCGCGGGCGGGTCCGGGACGGTTCGGGGTCCGGGTTCGGGCTGGGCTGGGCTGTCGGCCGGCATCATGCAGCCGAGTGCGGTGTTGACGATCCCTGGGACAGGTGCGGTCTGTGAGGGAGGACTGCGGTCGCACCTCACACAAAGGCGGGTGGTGGTTGGTTGTGGCGGCTCGGCCACCGGGGCCCCGGGACGGTCGTCTGCAGCCTCATCAATGACTGTGGCTACTGCTGTTAAATGTACAAAGTTGCCGGGCATTGACTGTTCCCATCGAGACACAGTCCAACCACATTCAATGGCATCATTATTACCATCAATTATCAAATCTCCCATTGCCAACATCTCAGGGTTACGATGCCCTGTAGACTCCAGCCAAGGAGAGCCAGGACGGAGAGTTCAAATGGTTATAAGCCTCTCGCCTGGAATCTTTATAGCACGAGTATTACTTGTAACATGTCAGTCTGTGACCAATTTGTACAATGTTTCTCCTGCTGTCTACAACCAGGGGATGCATTCTCCAGATAAGGGATAGCCCACTTTAGCCAGAGGTGTGGAGACAGAGCACTGAATGTCTTTAAGGTGGAACTGTCAGGTATTTAAATCCACAGGGGAGTAAATTAATGAGGAGAGTGGTAAAGAGATTATGAGTCCTAGAATGGATTAGCACCAGTTGTAATGTTAGTGAATGGCGGGGCAGGTGTAAGGGATGAAATGGGCTATTATGGGTTCTGGTTTTTTTTTGTTCTTTGCAATTGCCATCTCCAACAAGTCTAACTGGCTACCTTTCAATAGCATGACATTGCTGACTCTTCCCCACATTCCACACTATGTGAGTCACCAATAACAAGATCCAAGCCCCATAAATATCATGCCTACACAAGCAGGTCAGCGGCAAGGGATCTGTGGTTTAATGACTCTTTCCCCCTGACACCTTGAGGTCTTTTCACCATCTGCAAGTCACAAGTGTGACAGAACTCTTCACTTGGATGGGTGGTTGCTACATTAATAACTCTCAAGAGGTAGAGCTGCTGCCTTACAGCGCCAGAGACCTGGGTTCGATCATAACTCCAGGTGCTGTCTGTACAGAGATGATACATTCTCCCCATGACCGCTTAGGTTTTCTCCAGGTGCTCTGGTTTCCTCCCACATTCCAAAGACATGCAGATTGGTAGGTTAATTGGCTTCTTTAAATTGCCCCGAATATGTAGGATGCAAAAATGAGATAACACAGAACAAGTATACGTGTGATTGCTGGTAGGCGCGGAATCGGTGGGCCGAAGGGCCCGTTTCTGCACTGTATCTGTAAACTAAAGTAAAGAAGCTTGCCATTGTCCAGGACATTTGTTTGCTCCCAATTCTCCTCCTGAAACACTCCCCCCTCTCCACCGCAAGCAACAACGACTACTTTGCCTGCAGATTCCCCTCTAAGTCTAAATCACCTGACTGAGATATGACCGTTTTTCATTGCCATTCGGTCTAAATCCTGGAACATCATCTCCAGACAGCCTACAGCTGTTCAAGCGATGCTGCTCTGCAGCAACTTTTCCCATGGGGAAACTAGGGCAGGCAATAAGTGCTGGCCATGCCGGAAATCTTAATCTCCTGTAAGTAAATAAATACATCCTCATTCCATCAATAATATCTCGGTGTCTGAAAAAAATCTCTCTAAAGTACCAAGGAAGTGGGATTTGGGGGAGCTGCCAGAAATGACAGCAAACACAGGTGAAGGCAGGGAAGAACTGCCCTTTATGACCATTTGTGTTTGGGCACATAGAGGAGGGTCTGTGATTTTGTACGAAGCCTTGGTGAGACATTGCTGGCAGGTTGTGTGTGTGTGGCTGTTTATGCCCAGTAGCTGAAAGAGGCTCTGCATGCCTTGTAGTTGAAAGATCCAAGTGAGAGGGGGTTCCCTGTGGGGGTGAGTATGGTCAGCTGACTGTCCTTGGAGTGCACAGGAACTGCAGGTGACAGGACTCAGTTGGAGGCGAGGCCCAGTCTTGATAGTAAGGTTTGAAGTTCTCTTCAATAGAAGGGTGAGAGGCGAGGTATTTGAGGCTGGAATGGGTGGCTGTTCGGCATAATGGAGAGTTGGGAGGGAGGGGGGGTTGTGCTGGTAAGTGTTCAAGAGCCAGAGTGCTACAGCACAGAAACAGGCCCTTCAGCTCATTGCGTCCATGCCAGCCATCCACACTAATCCCATTTTCCTGCATTAGGACCTTATCCACTGCCTGTTTAAATGTAATGCTTGTATTTGATTCCACCACCGCCTCTGGCAGTAAGTTCCAGATACAGCCGCTATGTGTAAACAAGACTTGCCCTTCAGATCCCCTTTAATATTCCATCCTTTCACCTTGACCAGAACTGCTGTATGCTTTTCGTTTAGTTTAGAGATATAGCACGAAAACAGGCGCCGACCAGTGATGCCTTCACACTAACACTATCCTACGCACGAGGGACAATTTACAATTACACCAAGCCAATTAACCTACAAACCTGTACGTTTTTGGAGTCCGAAAACACTCCAGGGAACAATTGACTTGAACCCCTCAAATTACTTACTGCCCAACTATTTACATATATGCCTTATTCATGTCTCCTCCCATCCCCCAGCCTTCGGGCTCCTCCTCCTTTTCCCTTTCTTGTCCCCCACCCCCACCCCCGCCACCCCACATCAGTCTGAAGAGGGTTTCGGCCCGAAACGTTTGCCTATTTCCTTCGCTCCATATTCTGGCTGCAACGACACGCTGAGTTTCACCTCCAGCTTTTTTTTTTGTGTAACCTATGGCCTTTATCATATTTGACTTCACAAAATACGGCAAATTGATCATGGATTGAACACCGGCCAGTACTCTGCCCAACATTTCCAATTGAAAGATCTCTTGCCTGGTGTATCCTTGCTATCCACAACACCACAATGTTCATACCATCCTTGAACTTGTATCAGTCCATTCACATTTGTATCACATGCCATGGATCCCAGCCCTGATCCCTGTGGCATGACACCAGCCATGGACTTCCAATTGAAATATTATCCTTCCAACCCCACCTTCTGCCACCTACCACCACACCAATCTTGAATTCAATTAACGTTGACATTCTGCTCGTCTACCATGTTGAACCTTATCTAATACTCCACTAAAGTCCATGTAGACAAGATGACGCACCCTGCCTGTATCAATCTCCTTTGCTCGTAACTCGGTCAAATTACAGGGCACAGGACCACTGTCTGATCTTACTGAATGATGGAACAGATTCCGGGGAGAAATGCCCTCTGCTCCCATTTTGTGCCTCCCTGTGAGTGTGGGAGAAGGGGGGTTGTGAGCTGCACCAGGATTGAGAGCCTGCCCCATGAATTGCCCTCATCCCCTTGTCGGCAGAGCAGTAGCAGTGGGCGTGGTGCGACCTTTGTCAACAGCAATTAACTGGCACATAACCCTTGGCCTGAAACGGGAAACGGGGAGTGGATGCTTACCCGCCTTTTGCACCCTTCTGGGAGTTGCTGATTTTCCTTTTGCTGATTGAACTCGAATGAAGAGACCCTCAATTTATTGCAATCCCTAATGTGGGAGAACAGGCCTTTCGGCCCATCAAGGTTTTAACTGAACCCTGGGGAGCATTCATTTAACACCAATCCTAACGCCGTTCTCACTTTACCAACTCCCACTCACCTTTACTCCCCAGCTGGACTCTGCAGATTTTCCATCCCCTCTCACCACAAATGGTGGCAATTTCTCCTTATTTCTTCTCCACGACACACTAACCTGCATGTCTGTTGAGAAATCCGAGGAAACAGTAACCCACCAGGGAACCCTCACATGGTGACAGAGAAAACAGTCAAACCTCACACAGACACAATCAAGGTTGGGTTGTTGGAGCTAGGAAGTGGCAGCTGCACCCATTGTCCTGGGTACGGGCTGCTTTGGAGATGTTCACTCCTTTTGGAGGCACGGTGATTGTTGCATATGACAACTCTGCAGTGAGTGTGGGTGGGTGTGGGAACAGAGGAGGAAAAGATGGACTCCAATTTGCCCTGTGCGCTCCTTGCCTCTCAGACCTCCAGCCCTGCGACTCTTTGTATCCATCCAATTCCTTCTTATTAGACATTATCTTCAACCTTCCCCCCAGGTCAAATCTGGGCACTGACCCACAAACACCATTCTTCTTGTACAAGCGAGCCAGCCCCACACTTCTGGCTCCACACGGGACCCAGAATTGCAATCAAATCATTTGTCACGAGACTTCTAATCATACCAAACACCACCCCCAAGGTTGGCTATTTTCACTTCGCTCCATAGAATGCTGGCCTGCACCCTCTGAGTTTCCCTCCATCTTTGTTTGGTACCTACCTTCGATTATTCCAGCATCGTAGCAGTATCCTTCTTAAAAGACCCTTTTTGGATCCAATTACCGGGGGGGGGTGGCGGACTTTCCCCTAAGGATCCAATGTTTGCCTCAAACAACCTAGACCAGCCCCAGTATCTGCAAACCTTGATTAAACTCTTTGCTGGAGTCCCCCACACGCCTACTTTCACATCAGTCTTTCTGCAGTTGTACCGTCCACAAAGGTCCAATCAACTTAGACACCAACATTCCTCACCCTTTCCCCCAAAGTTCACAACACAACGCTACTATCCATGATCAGTCAAATGTACACAGATCCTGTCCCTGAGGGCTTTTCCCAATAGTTTACCCTTGCAATAAAGCCAGGCTCAACAGTGTGTAGTTAGCTGGCGTATAAATGAAAACAGTACTAGCAGCCCTCCTCCAGCCTTCTGCTTGTGCCTAACAAAGATGCAAAAATCCCTTGCTTTCCATAGCAACCTGGACAGATCTTTTTAACCCTGGGGATTTATCAACCCTGGCTTCCAATTACATGGAGCACTTTCTCCAGTTGATCCAATATGCTTCCTGTTCAAGCTCCCGTCTTCAGTGGGCGAATAGAGATGAGAAAAGGTCTGCCTCTATCCCATTATCTGCTTGTGATCATTGGGGTTCTCGGCCCCAGCCCTCTTTAGTTTGGACTTAGCCGTGCGTTCGCGGAGGAGGAGAGGGTGCGAGGGGAGATTGTGTACATGGCAGGCCTCTCCTCCAACCCTGGCGCCTCACTGGATTGGCTGTCCGTCCTGATGTGGCTCCAGCCCTGTCACACCTGTCACTTGCTGTGACGATCCCATTTGCTCAGCTCAAAACACCCTCGCATCCACTACCAGCAGCATGTTGTGTCAGACTTTGGTCTAACGCCCTGACGTCCTCGCACCCATGCGGCTGTCTGCAGTGACGCTCCCCCCATCTCTGTCCTCACCCCCGATGTGGCACTTTTTGCTATCCCCACAATGCTGCATTTTTTGCTACTGTCGCTGTCATCTGACTGTGGGGGTGGGGGGGGGGGGGGGGGGGGGGGGGTGGGGGTTGGTGGGGGGGTGTGGGGGGTTTCGGGGGTGCTGCGCTGCTCAAGCATCATCAGGCTCTTTTGTTGCCCATTGTTGAAAGCCTGAACTGCAGGTTCTGTCTTTAACAAGCAAAGCCCCAGAGTGATTGGTCAGGCAGCCTCTCCTGGAGGACAGGGAGATATAGTGGTTCAGGTTCGAACACTTGCTTCAACTGATTGTGTGGCGTGGGGGGGGGGGGAGGGGGCGGAGCGTATGGAAAAAAAAGCGGCGGTGGCTGGCGGCAGGGGGGGGTTGAAGCGTTGCCTTCCAACTGGAAAAGAAGTGGGGCATGACAAAGCCTGGCAATGCTGGCAGATGTGATGCGGGTGGGATTTTGTGAAATGCAGATGGTTTACAAAGAAACCCTGAGATTAAAAGAAGCCAGAAGTTCTGAAATACCGTTTTAGCCAGGCGAGTGGAAGAGAGGGTGTGAATCTTGCTGGAGCTTCCATTGGAGGCCAATTCTCTGGGGGTCCTTTTTAAAACGCGGAGAGGTTGATCGTGTTCAGTTGGTGGTGCTCACAGGTTATGGGAGACGGGCAACAAGAATGGGTCCATTTCCATGGAAAGATAGTATTCGCCGTGATCTAAATAGTAGAGCGGACTCCCCCCGATAGAAATTTGCGGGGGCCCAGGGCCAAATGGCCTAACATTGCCTTGCGTCTTATGTCTTTATGATCCTATGAATAGTAGGATTGAAGGAATAATCCTTTATTGGATCATTGTACTTATAAATACCACCAACAACAATGAGGAGAGCTTCGCCATGATCATTGGCAACCTACAACAAGTCCAAACTAGGATAAGTCACAACATCCAATGCCATTTTAATACATTAGTTTGTCACTGGGAGAATGATTTCCACCTTTACATTTAATGTAAATGACTTTAAAAGGATATAACAAAAAAAGAGGAATATTTAACTGAACGTGCCTGTTTATGTATAATAGTGGAATTGATGCACAGCATTCGCCATGGATCGTGTGGATCTTTTGAAGGAATTTCTAGTTCTCCTCATGGCTCCAGGGACAGAAAACGTGTTCTTTGATTGCTGTATTGCTCCCAGCTTTTGATATATGAGTTTGTACCGCCTACCACCAAGAGGCAGGAGGTGGAACAGTTGACTGTCCAGGATGGAAGGCGGGCTTTTGATTATTTTCCTGGCTATCTACGGAGGCACCGAGAGCTGGCCATGTCTTTCCAGGAAGGGCAGAGGGCGAGCCAGTGATTTCCTTCTGGGCAGGTTTTGAGTCACTCTCTGCAGTGGCTCTCCTTTCTGCTGTTCAGATTCCAACATTAATGTGGTATTGTCAGTGTACAATACAGAGACGAACGAAATGCTGCTAACTGCTGTCACTAACCACACTGTGATACCAATAGGCCAGCACAACTCTCGATTGGTGGAGCAGAAGAAGGTCAAAACTGTAACTTCCTTATGCCTCCTCAGGAAGTGGCAATCTGCTGTTGGGTATCTTTTTTTAACTAACTACTGCTGAATGTGTTTGGCAGACAAGGAAGGGGTCCTCCACGAGGTTCACGTTACGTTTCCCAGGACTTGAAGGTTGGAAACCCTCTCCGACCCAGTCCCCCCAAACCTTTGAGTGTAGAGCAGGGCATATGAGTCCGCTTTGTTGCTCGTCGATGACCATTTCCTTTGTTTTTGCTGATAATAAGTGCCAGGTAGTTCGCATAACACCACTCTGACAGCTTGCAGGACCATCATCTCTAGTACGCTGCCCTCGTCTCCGCTCTGATAGTAGGGTCGCGATCACCGTGGTTGTCTCTCCTCAATTTGTTATAATGGCGTTTGTGGAGTGGATGGGAGTGCAGTCATGAGTGCACAGAGCACAGAGGAGTGTGTTTGCGAATTGTGAAAGTAGAGGAAGGAATATAAGTGGAAGGGGAGCAGAGCGGGAGGGGAGGGAAGGGAAGAAATTAGTGCAGGTCCAGGTGGGGCACAGGAGAAAGATGAAGGGGTCGAAGGGAAATTGATTGTGGGAGTAGGAAGGGGGAGTTTTGCACGTTAGCTTAAAACGAACCTGGAATATGTATTAACCGTCATGGATTGTAAGCTACCCCACGCGCAATACTGACTGTTCCTCTATTTGGTTTTTATTCCTGCTGATGGTTCAGGGAACGCGGGATGCTCCCTCATGCCTCAGCACTGGAATGGAATCTCAAATTTGCCTTGCAGCCACTAGAGGCCCCAACTCCCCCCGTCCCCCACAGCCCCCCCCCGCATCCCTCCCCCTCACCCCCCCTCGCCACATGCCCATGCATTGCTCCAGACTGGCCTGGAGGCCACTGACTCTACTGACCAAGCTCCACTCATCGGGGTCCGCCAGCAACACAACAAAAAGCCAGGGTAAACGATCTCTGAACAAGCGTCACCAGGTCCCAGTACTGTATCCGCCTGTATCCAACCTATCATGTTCCAGACTTTCCCCCACCACCCACCTCTTTTCTAAAAAGAGCGACCACTATGGATAAACGTTGCCCCTTGGTGGTCCATTCCCCGTAGATTGCTGCCTGACTCCCACTGAATTCCTCCAGCCATGTGTTGTTTTGCTCAAGGCCAGTGTGGTTTACTCCAAGCATGTTTTTTAGACTTTAGAGATACAGTCAGGAAACCGTCCCTTCGGGTCACAAAGTACTCGCCGACCTGCAATATCCTTGTACACTAGTTCTATTCTACCCAAGCCAATGTACGCAGGCACAAAAAGCTGGAGTCACTCAGCAGTTCAGACAGCATCAGACTGAAGAAGGGTCTCAATCCAAAATATCAACTATTCCTTTTTTCCTTGATAGTGCCTGGCTAGACCTCCTGAGTTAGTCCCCTTTTTGTGTCCTACTTCAGTTTAAACCAGGGTGCATCTGTCAGTTGTGCCTTCTGTCTGCCGCAACATGTACGTCTTTGTTGGAGTGTGGGTAGGGTGATATCCGGAGCGCTTCCGGGAAGCAAAGGGCCCTGGGCGGCTCACCGGGGGGGGGAAAGAACGTCACAAACTCCACCATCAGGATCAGATCAGGATCTGGTGCCGTGTACGAAGCGGATATACCAGCTAACCACCAGATGGCCGCCCGCACCTTCCTCACTCGCACACAGGCTGTGAAGGGCAGGGCAGTGTTTTTTCCCCTGTATCCCAGTGTCCGTCAGTGGTATGAACGGCTCGGTCTCAAGTCAACCAGTGTAATAGCGTAATTTCAAAAAAAAACCTGTCCAGGCTGGTTGCATTAATTGCAGGAGGCTTGCAACTCACTTTCCCTGGAAACTGTTAGAAACCAAACAACTCACACGTTTCGCCACGGAGAGGAAGTACATTGTTGAAAGTCTCGGGCGCAATGAGGATATTGCTCTCCGCTCTATGCAAGCTGTGTTAGAAGCTAACAAACGTAAACAACCAGCTCTAGACTCATCCTTTGCCCTAACCCCGGGCCACCCTCCGTACCCTCCACTCCCTGTTCGCCCCCTCCCCCACCCCACGTGCCTTCCAACGTGTTTGGTCAGTGTCCCTGCCTTGGCACCCCACTGTGTTTCTGCTGGCTGCTGTTGCGTCATTTTGGGCAGGGGTTGCGGCACACAGCACTTGGGGCTTGCGGTGCTGGCAGTTCGTCCTCTGTCAAGGGCGGAGGTCTACAGTCTTGTTTCCTTGCCGACACAGCAACCCACTCCATGGATCAAATAGCCTTCCTCTCATTTACCTGATTTCATTGACCGATAGAACAGTACAGCAGAGTTGTCAAAAACAGGCCCTAGCTCATGTCCGGATGCCGGTAACCTATACCTCTGCCTCATGGTATTCGCATCCCTCCATCCTGCATATCCAATGTGCCGTCTCCAAAAGCCTCCTTAAATACCATGATCCGTACTCGCTGTGGGGTCCGCCAGCCACACTGACTGTGCATATCCCTTGTACCCACCTTTCTTAGCTTATATTAGCTTAGCTTTGAGGAGATACTGTGGAAAACAGGTTCCTTCACCCACCGAGTCAGCGTCCGACCAGGACGATCCCTGTACTCTAGTGCTATCCTACACACTTGGGACAATATACAATTTTTACCAAAAGCCAATTCACACCTACACACCTGTACCTCTTTAAGTGTGGAAACAGAGATCCAGGAGAAAACCCACCGCAAGGTCACAGGGAGAACGTGCAAACTCTGAACTCCTGGTTCAGACAGCAGCCCATAGGAGCCTGATCTAACCAGGTTCTCCGGCGCTGTATGGCCAAGCAACTCTACCGGCTGCGCACCGTGACCCCCTAGTTCTTTGTGTAAAAAAAAAAAAAACGTCCTCGCATATACCTTAAAAAAATTACAACCATTCCCCCCCTCTGATCTTAACGCGTGGCCTCTAGGCTTGAACATTTCCACCCTGGTGAAAGGTTCTTAATGTCTAACCCTGCCTCTGCCTCTCTATTTCAGGTCTCCCTCTGCCTGCTGTTGTCAAAAACGTCCAAGTTTGTCTCAACCCTCCCTTATTAATTAATAGCTTAACTCTATCCATGAAGTGTTTCTAGTCAAATTCGTCTGCTCCTATCCCAAGCCCTCCACACTCCTCCTTGTAAATAGGTATGAACCAGAACTGCACGCGAGTTGATGGGAAATGTGGGGAGAATTGATCACAGGCAAGGAAGTAGGGAGATAGGATTGATGGATAGAGTGTGTAAAAGGGTCCGGACCCAAAACATCGCCCATCCTTTATCTCCAGAGATGCTTCCTGACCCGCTGAGTTACACCAGCATGTTTTGTCTATCACTGAGAGTGATCTGAGAGCCACCAAGACTCATCTGCCTGACTATCTCCCGGCCATTAATACCCCCATTTCAACATATCCCACCTACCGTGTGGTACTTGGCGTGGCCATTGGCCTCCCCACAGGGTGTATGTGGGGTTGGTGGGGAAGCT
This sequence comes from Leucoraja erinaceus, assembly GCF_028641065.1. Lineage (NCBI taxonomy): Eukaryota > Metazoa > Chordata > Chondrichthyes > Rajiformes > Rajidae > Leucoraja > Leucoraja erinaceus. The sequence continues at coordinate 608 of NW_026576063.1, read as the reverse complement.
CTATATTTCAATTGGGGGGAGGGGGGGGGGGGTGAACATATACAACCCACTGGAGTCACATTGAACCTGGTCAAAAATCGGCGCTCACCATCCCTTGTCTCCCCCACTTCCGTCACGCTCCCTGGTCCCCCGAAGACATTTCCACGATGGTTTACCCAGGGATGAGAAGCTGAGAATCTGAGCCAGTAGGACCTCATCTCCAACAACCAATCTGGTGTGGTCACCAGAAGGTTTTGATGCAGGTGATGATTCCTGAATAACGAGCACCACTCCATCCTTCACACCTGAATTGCGACCATCAAGTGTCTGAAGAAGTTTGAAAAAATGAGGAATGCCAATACCAAACACAGAAACAAACAAAAATAAAAAAAACACCCTGGTGCACAAGAAGTCCGGCCTGATCCGCAAGTCTGTGGAGATGATCGGCTGGGCCGGGGCGGGCACGGTCTTGCCAGTGGGGAGGGAGGTATTGTAGGGTATGAATTGTATCACTCTAAGAAAGTTGTTGGGTTGGTGAGTTGTAAGGAATCGGACAATCAGAAAGTGTTTTGGAAGATTGATAAGGTGTGGTGTAGTGGCATGCAGGTTTTTTGGGATGTGGTAGAGGG
>NW_026576062.1:0-11754 GCF_028641065.1 Leucoraja erinaceus | reverse complement strand
CTGACCCAAAACATCGCCTATCCATGTTTGCCAGAGATACTGTCCATTCAGATATTCTGTAGACCAGCATCTGGAGCAGTCTGAAGAAGCGTCTCGTCCCAAAAAGTCACCCATTCCTTCTATCCAGAGATGCTGTCTGACCTGCTGAGTTACTCTAGCATTTTATGTCCAGCATCAGCAGTTCTTTGTTTTCACATTCTCCCTTCTACCCATTCCTCCCCCACTCCCAATTCCTCCGTCTGCACCGCATCTGCACCCAGGATGAGGTGATCTAGACCAGGGCATCGGAGATGTCCTCATTCTTTAGGGAACGGGGGTTCCCCTCTTCGATTATAGATGAGGCTCCCACCAGGGTCTCCTCTATATCTGGCATTTCTGCTCTCACTCTCCATCCCCCTACTCGTAACAAGGACAGAGTCCCCCTTGTCCTCACCTTCCACCCTACCAGCCATCGCATCTGCGCCCCCACATTCACCTCCTTTCCCCATTTTGTACCGATGGGGTGGGGGTGGGGGGGGAGGAAGGGGAACATGGGGTGGGGTGGGGTGGGGTGGGGTGGGGGGGGGGGGGGGGGTGGGGGGGGGGGGGGGGGGTGGGGGTGGGGGGATGGTGGGGGGGGGAGGAAGGGGACCGTATGTAGACGTTTCCTTAACTCAGAGTTTACATCACTGGGCAGTGAGTTGTTCCTCCATGTTGTGTACAGCAGCAATCTGGCAAAGGAGGAGGAGACCTGGGGCACATTTCTCATGAAATAAGTAAGTAAGTAAGTGTAAAGGGGACTCAGTCTGACACACTGTAACCTTTACTAGAGTATTTATTATAGCACATGGCACACACGTCCCAGCACTGGCTGCACCCAGCCTTCAGGCGTACCAGGACAACATGGGAGGAGGGAAGGAGAGGAGATCATAGTTATACTGATATGAGAGGGCATGTTAATGGTGATGAGGTAGCTACATTATAGGTTGCATGCATAAACCATCTACATCCTTTCCCATACAATTTAAACAGAGTTGCAAGAACAGCAGGTTAATTATACAGGACCTGCAAAACTAAGTGAAGTCTCCGTAGCGATCCGGAGCTTTGACAATCCGACCCGAGCGAGTGCGCACAGCACCCTCACCCTCCCCACCCGAAAGAAGAGAGGGCAGACCGGGAACAGGAACAGGGGGGAAGGAGAAGGCCGGCGGGGACCCCGGCTGCAAGGGGGAACCGGCAGGAACTGGCAACCGGGAGAGGGAGGAGGAGGGGAGGAACGATGTTACGGGGAGGGGGAGATGGAGGCGAGGCCAGGGGGCACGGGACGGGCAGGGGGGAAGGCATGTTAACCGGAGGGGGCATGTTACGGGCAGGGGGCATGTTACGGGGGGGGCATGTTACGGGCAGGGGGCATGTTACGGGCAGGGGGCATGTTACGGGCAGGGGGCATGTTACGGGCAGGGGGCATGTTACGGGCAGGGGGCATGTTACGGGCAGGGGGCATGTTACGGGCAGGGGGCATGTTACTGGAGGGGGGCATGTTACGGGCAGGGGGCATGTTACGGGCAGGGGGCATGTTACGGGCAGGGGGCATGTTACGGGCAGGGGGGGCATGTTACGGGCAGGGGGCATGTTACGGGCAGGGGGCATGTTACGGGCATGTTGTTACGGGCAGGGGGCATGTTACGGGCAGGGGGGCATGTTACTGGCAGGGGGCATGTTACGGGGGCAGGGGGCATGTTACGGGCAGGGGGCATGTTACGGGCAGGGGGGGGGCATGTTACGGGGGGGCAGGGGCAGGGGCATGTTACGGGCAGGGGGCATGTTACGGGCAGGGGGCATGTTACGGGCAGGGGGGCATGTTACGGGGCAGGGGGCATGTTACGGGCAGGGGGCATGTTACTGGCAGGGGCATGTTACGGGCAGGGGGCATGTTACGGGCAGGGGGCATGTTACGGGCAGGGGGCATGTTACGGGCAGGGGGCATGTTACGGGCAGGGGGCATGTTACGGGCAGGGGGCATGTTACGGGCAGGGGGCATGTTACGGGCAGGGGGCATGTTACGGGCAGGGGGCATGTTACGGGCAGGGGGCATGTTACGGGCAGGGGCATGTTACATGTTTACGGGCAGGGGGCATGTTACGGGCAGGGGGCATGTTACGGGCAGGGGGGCATGTTACGGGCAGGGGGCATGTTACGGGCAGGGGGGCATGTTACGGGCAGGGGGCATGTTACGGGCAGGGGGGGGCATGTTACGGGGCAGGGGGCATGTTTACGGGCAGGGGGCATGTTACGGGGGGGGGGCAGGGGGGGGGGCATGTTACGGGCAGGGGGCATGTTACGGGCAGGGGGCATGTTACGGGCAGGGCAGTTACGGGGGGGGGCATGTTACGGGCAGGGGGCATGTTACGGGGGGGGCATGTTACGGGCAGGGGGCATGTTACGGGCAGGGGGCATGTTACGGGCAGGGGGCATGTTACGGGCAGGGGGCATGTTACGGGCAGGGGGCATGTTACGGGCAGGGGGCATGTTACGGGCAGGGGGGGGGCATGTTACGGGCAGGGGGCATGTTACGGGCAGGGGGCATGTTACGGGCAGGGGGGGGGGGCATGTTACGGGCAGGGGGCATGTTACGGGCAGGGGGCATGTTACGGGCAGGGGGCATGTTACGGGCAGGGGGCATGTTACGGGCAGGGGGCATGTTACGGGCAGGGGGCATGTTACGGGCAGGGGGCATGTTACGGGGCAGGGGGCATGTTACGGGCAGGGGGCATGTTACGGGCAGGGGGCATGTTACGGGCAGGGGGCATGTTACGGGCAGGGGGCATGTTACGGGCCGGGCAGGGGGGGCATGTTACGGGCGGGGGCAGGGGGGGGCATGTTACGGGCAGGGGGCATGTTACGGGCAGGGGGGCATGTTACGGGCAGGGGGGCATGTTACGGGCAGGGGGCATGTTACGGGCAGGGGGGCATGTTACATGTTACGGGCAGGGGGCATGTTACGGGCAGGGGGCATGTTACGGGCAGGGGGGCATGTTACGGGGGCATGGGGGGGCATGTTACAGGGGCAGGGGGGGGGTTTACGGGCAGGGGGCATGTTACGGGCAGGGGGCATGTTACGGGCAGGGGGCATGTTACGGGCAGGGGGCATGTTACGGGCAGGGGGCATGTTACGGGCAGGGGGCATGTTACGGGCAGGGGGCATGTTACGGGCAGGGGGCATGTTACGGGCAGGGGGGCATGTTACGGGCAGGGGGCATGTTACGGGCAGGGGGCATGTTACGGGCAGGGGGCATGTTACGGGCAGGGGGCATGTTACGGGCAGGGGGCATGTTACGGGAGGGGGCATGTTACGGGCAGGGGGCATGTTACGGGCAGGGGGCATGTTACGGGCAGGGGGCATGTTACGGGCAGGGGGCATGTTACGGGCAGGGGGGCATGTTACGGGCAGGGGGCATGTTACGGGCAGGGGGCATGTTACGGGAGGGGGGCATGTTACGGGCAGGGGGCATGTTACGGGCAGAGGGCATGTCACTGGCGGGGGGCATGTTACGGGCAGGGGGCATGTTACGGGCAGGGGGCATGTTACGGGCAGGGGGCATGTTACGGGCAGGGGGCATGTTACGGGCAGGGGCATGTTACGGGCAGGGGGCATGTTACGGGCAGGGGGCATGTTACGGGCAGGGGGCATGTTACGGGCAGGGGGCATGTTACGGGCAGGGGGCATGTTACGGGCAGGGGGGCATGTTACGGGCAGGGGGCATGTTACGGGCAGGGGGCATGTTACGGGCAGGGGGCATGTTACGGGCAGGGGGCATGTTACGGGCAGGGGGCATGTTACGGGCAGGGGGCATGTTACGGGCAGGGTTACGGGCAGGGGGCATGTTACGGGCAGGGGGGGCATGTTACGGGCAGGGGGCATGTTACGGGCAGGGGGCATGTTACGGGCAGGGGGTTACGGGCAGGGGGCATGTTACGGGCAGGGGGCATGTTACGGGCAGGGGGCATGTTACGGGCAGGGGGCATGTTACGGGCAGGGGGCATGTTACGGGCAGGGGGCATGTTACGGGCAGGGGGCATGTTACGGGCAGGGGGCATGTTACGGGCAGGGGGCATGTTACGGGCAGGGGGCATGTTACGGGCAGGGGGCATGTTACGGGCAGGGGGCATGTTACGGGCAGGGGGCATGTTACGGGCAGGGGGCATGTTACGGGCAGGGGGCATGTTACGGGCAGGGGGGCATGTTACGGGCAGGGGGCATGTTACGGGCAGGGGGCATGTTACGGGCAGGGGGGCATGTTACGGGCAGGGGGCATGTTACGGGCAGGGGGCATGTTACGGGCAGGGGGCATGTTACGGGCAGGGGGCATGTTACGGGCAGGGGGCATGTTACGGGCAGGGGGCATGTTACGGGCAGGGGGCGTTACGGCAGGGGGCATGTTACGGGCAGGGGGGCATGTTACGGGCAGGGGGCATGTTACGGGCAGGGGGCATGTTACGGGCAGGGGGCATGTTACGGGGCAGGGGGCATGTTACGGGGGGGGCATGTTACGGGCAGGGGGCATGTTACGGGCAGGGGGCATGTTACGGGCAGGGGGGCATGTTACGGGCAGGGGGCATGTTACGGGCAGGGGCATGGGGGGGGCATGTTACGGGCAGGGGGGCATGTTACGGGCAGGGGGCATGTTACGGGCAGGGGGCATGTTACGGGCAGGGGCATGTTACGGGCAGGGGGCATGTTACGGGCAGGGGGCATGTTACGGGCAGGGGGGCATGTTACGGGCAGGGGGCATGTTACGGGGGGCAGGGGGGGGCATGTTACGGGCAGGGGGCATGTTACGGGCAGGGGGGCATGTTACGGGCAGGGGGCATGTTACGGGCAGGGGGCATGTTACGGGCAGGGGGCATGTTACGGGCAGGGGGGCATGTTACGGGCAGGGGGCATGTTACGGGCAGGGGGCATGTTACGGGCAGGGGGCATGTTACGGGCAGGGGGGCATGTTACGGGCAGGGGGCATGTTACGGGGAGGGGGGGGGCATGTTACGGGCAGGGGGGCATGTTACGGGCAGGGGGCATGTTACGGGCAGGGGGGGCATGTTACGGGCAGGGGGCATGTTACGGGCAGGGGGGCATGTTACTGGCAGGGGGCATGTTACGGGCAGGGGGCATGTTACGGGCAGGGGGCATGTTACGGGCAGGGGGCATGTTACGGGCAGGGGGCATGTTACGGGCAGGGGGCATGTTACGGGCAGGGGGCATGTTACGGGCAGGGGGCATGTTACGGGCAGGGGGCATGTTACGGGCAGGGGGCATGTTACGGGCAGGGGGGCATGTTACGGGCAGGGGGCATGTTACGGGCAGGGGGCATGTTACTGGCAGGGGCATGTTACGGGCAGGGGGCATGTTACGGGCAGGGGGGCATGTTACGGGCAGGGGGCATGTTACGGGCAGGGGGCATGTTACGGGCAGGGGGCATGTTACGGGCAGGGGGGGCATGTTACGGGCAGGGGGCATGTTACGGGCAGGGGGCATGTTACGGGCAGGGGGCATGTTACGGGCAGGGGGGCATGTTACGGGCAGGGGGCATGTTACGGGCAGGGGGCATGTTACGGGCAGGGGGCATGTTACGGGCAGGGGGCATGTTACGGGCAGGGGGCATGTTACGGGCAGGGGGCATGTTACTGGGGGGGCAGGGGGGGCATGTTACGGGCAGGGGGCATGTTACGGGCAGGGGGCATGTTACGGGCAGGGGGCATGTTACGGGCAGGGGGCATGTTACGGGCAGGGGGCATGTTACGGGCAGGGGGCATGTTACGGGCAGGGGGCATGTTACGGGCAGGGGGCATGTTACGGGCAGGGGGCATGTTACGGGCAGGGGGCATGTTACGGGCAGGGGGGCATGTTACGGGCAGGGGGCATGTTACGGGCAGGGGGCATGTTACGGGCAGGGGGGGGCATGTTACGGGCAGGGGGGTTTACGGGCAGGGGGCATGTTACGGGCAGGGGGCATGTTACGGGCAGGGGGGCATGTTACGGGCAGGGGGCATGTTACGGGCAGGGGGCATGTTACGGGCAGGGGGGCATGTTACGGGCAGGGGGCATGTTACGGGCAGGGGGCATGTTACGGGCATGGGGGCATGTTACGGGCAGGGGGCATGTTACGGGCAGGGGGCATGTTACGGGCAGGGGGCATGTTACGGGCAGGGGGCATGTTACGGGCAGGGGGCATGTTACGGGCAGGGGGGCATGTTACGGGCAGGGGGCATGTTACGGGCAGGGGGCATGTTACGGGCAGGGGGCATGTTACGGGCAGGGGGCATGTTACGGGCAGGGGGCATGTTACGGGCAGGGGGCATGTTACGGGCAGGGGGCATGTTACGGGCAGGGGGGCATGTTACGGCAGGGGGGCATGTTACGGGCAGGGGGCATGTTACGGGCAGGGGGCATGTTACGGGCAGGGGGCATGTTACGGGGCGGGGGCAGGGGGGGCATGTTACGGGCAGGGGGCATGTTACGGGCAGGGGGCATGTTACGGGCAGGGGGCATGTTACGGGCATGTTACGGGCAGGGGGCATGTTACGGGCAGGGGGCATGTTACGGGCAGGGGGGCAGGGGGGCATGTTACGGGCAGGGGGCATGTTAGGGGGCATGTTAGGGGGGGGCATGTTACGGGCAGGGGGCATGTGTTACGGGCAGGGGGCATGTTACGGGCAGGGGGCATGTTACGGGCAGGGGGCATGTTACGGGCAGGGGGCATGTTACGGGCAGGGGGCATGTTACGGGCAGGGGGCATGTTACGGGCAGGGGGCATGTTACGGGCAGGGGGCATGTTACGGGCAGGGGGCATGTTACGGGCAGGGGGCATGTTACGGGGGGGGGGGCATGTTACGGGCAGGGGGCATGTTACGGGCAGGGGGCATGTTACGGGCAGGGGGCATGTTACGGGCAGGGGGGCATGTTACGGGCAGGGGGCATGTTACGGGCAGGGGGCATGTTACGGGCAGGGGGCATGTTACGGGCAGGGGGCATGTTACGGGCAGGGGCATGTTACGGGCAGGGGGCATGTTACGGGCAGGGGGCATGTTACGGGCAGGGGGGCATGTTACGGGCAGGGGGCATGTTACGGGCAGGGGGCATGTTACGGGCAGGGGGCATGTTACGGGCAGGGGGCATGTTACGGGCAGGGGGCATGTTACGGGCAGGGGGCATGTTACGGGCAGGGGGCATGTTACGGGCAGGGGCATGTTACATGTTACGGGCAGGGGGCATGTTACGGGCGGGGGGCAGGGGGGGGCATGTTACGGGCAGGGGGCATGTTACGGGCAGGGGGCATGTTACGGGCAGGGGGCATGTTACGGGCAGGGGGCATGTTACGGGCAGGGGGCATGTTACGGGCAGGGGGCATGTTACGGGCAGGGGGCATGTTACGGGCAGGGGCATGTTACGGGCAGGGGGGCATGTTACGGGCAGGGGGCATGTTACGGGCAGGGGGCATGTTACGGGCAGGGGGCATGTTACGGGCAGGGGGCATGTTACGGGCAGGGGGGCATGTTACGGGCAGGGGGCATGTTACGGGCAGGGGGCATGTTACGGGCAGGGGGCATGTTACGGGCAGGGGGCATGTTACTGGGGGGGGGCATGTTACGGGCAGGGGGCATGTTACGGGCAGGGGGGCATGTTACGGGCAGGGGCATGCATGTTACGGGCAGGGGGCATGTTACGGGGCAGGGGGGCATGTTACGGGGGGGGCATGTTACGGGCAGGGGGCATGTTACGGGCAGGGGGCATGTTACGGGCAGGGGGCATGTTACGGGCAGGGGGCATGTTACGGGCAGGGGGGCATGTTACGGGCAGGGGGCATGTTACGGGCAGGGGGCATGTTACGGGCAGGGGGCATGTTACGGGCAGGGGGCATGTTACGGGCAGGGGGCATGTTACGGGCAGGGGGCATGTTACGGGCAGGGGGCATGTTACGGGCAGGGGGGCATGTTACGGGCAGGGGGCATGTTACGGGCAGGGGGGCATGTTACGGGCAGGGGGCATGTTACGGGCAGGGGGCATGTTACGGGCAGGGGGCATGTTACGGGCAGGGGGCATGTTACGGGCAGGGGGCATGTTACGGGCAGGGGCATGTTACGGGCAGGGGGCATGTTTACGGGCAGGGGGCATGTTACGGGCAGGGGGCATGTTACGGGCAGGGGGCATGTTACGGGCAGGGGGCATGTTACGGGCAGGGGGGCATGTTACGGGCAGGGGGCATGTTACGGGCAGGGGGCATGTTACGGGCAGGGGGCATGTTACGGGCAGGGGGCATGTTACGGGCAGGGGGCATGTTACGGGCAGGGGGCATGTTACGGGCAGGGGGCATGTTACGGGCAGGGGGCATGTTACGGGCAGGGGGGGCATGTTACGGGCAGGGGGCATGTTACGGGCAGGGGGGGGCATGTTACGGGCAGGGGGCATGTTACGGGCAGGGGGGGGCATGTTACGGGCAGGGGGCATGTTACGGGCAGGGGGCATGTTACGGGCAGGGGGGCATGTTACGGGCAGGGGGCATGTTACGGGCAGGGGGCATGTTACGGGCAGGGGGCATGTTACGGGCAGGGGGCATGTTACGGGCAGGGGCATGTTACGGGCATGGGGCATGTTACGGGCAGGGGGCATGTTACGGGCAGGGGGCATGTTACGGGCAGGGGGCATGTTACGGGCAGGGGGCATGTTACGGGCAGGGGGCATGTTACGGGCAGGGGGCATGTTACGGGCAGGGGGCATGTTACGGGCAGGGGGCATGTTACGGGCAGGGGGCATGTTACGGGCAGGGGGGCATGTTACGGGCAGGGGGCATGTTACGGGCAGGGGGGCATGTTACGGGCAGGGGGCATGTTACGGGCAGGGGGCATGTTACGGCAGGGGGCATGTTAGGGGGGGGCATGTTACGGGCAGGGGGGCATGTTACGGGCAGGGGGCATGTTACGGGCAGGGGGCATGTTACGGGCAGGGGCATGTTTACTGGCGGGGGCATGTTACGGGCAGGGGGCATGTTACGGGCAGGGGGCATGTTACGGGCAGGGGCATGTTACGGGCAGGGGGCATGTTACGGGCAGGGGGCATGTTACGGGCACGGGCAGGGGGGGGTGTTACGGGCAGGGGGCATGTTACGGGCAGGGGGCATGTTACGGGCAGGGGGCATGTTACGGGCAGGGGGCATGTTACGGGCAGGGGGCATGTTACGGGCAGGGGGCATGTTACGGGCAGGGGGCATGTTACGGGCAGGGGGGCATGTTACGGGCAGGGGGCATGTTACGGGCAGGGGGCATGTTACGGGCGGGGGGCATGTTACGGGCAGGGGGCATGTTACGGGCAGGGGGCATGTTACGGGCAGGGGGCATGTTACGGGCAGGGGGCATGTTACGGGCAGGGGGCATGTTACGGGCAGGGGGCATGTTACGGGCAGGGGGCATGTTACAGGGCAGGGGGCATGTTACATGGGCAGGGGGCATGTTACGGGCAGGGGGGGCATGTTACGGGCAGGGGGCATGTTACGGGCAGGGGGCATGTTACGGGCAGGGGGCATGTTACGGGCAGGGGGCATGTTACGGGCAGGGGGCATGTTACGGGCAGGGGGCATGTTACATGTTACGGGGGGGGGCAGGGGGCATGTTACGGGCAGGGGGCATGTTACGGGCAGGGGGCATGTTACGGGCAGGGGGCATGTTACGGGCAGGGGGCATGTTACGGGCAGGGGGCATGTTACGGGCAGGGGGCATGTTACGGGCAGGGGGCATGTTACGGGCAGGGGGCATGTTACGGGCAGGGGGCATGTTACGGGCAGGGGGTTACGGGCATGTTACGGGCAGGGGGCATGTTACGGGCAGGGTTACGGGGCATGGGGCATGTTACGGGCAGGGGGCATGTTACGGGCAGGGGGCATGTTACGGGCAGGGGGGCATGTTACGGGCAGGGGGCATGTTACGGGCAGGGGGCATGTTACGGGCAGGGGGCATGTTACGGGCAGGGGGCATGTTACGGGCAGGGGGCATGTTTACGGGCAGGGGGCATGTTACGGGCAGGGGGCATGTTACGGGCAGGGGGCATGTTACGGGCAGGGGGCATGTTACGGGCAGGGGGCATGTTACGGGCAGGGGGCATGTTACGGGCAGGGGGCATGTTACGGGCAGGGGCATGTTACGGGCAGGGGGCATGTTACGGGCAGGGGGCATGTTACGGGAGGGGGCATGTTACGGGCAGGGGGCATGTTACGGGCAGGGGGCATGTTACGGGCAGGGGGGGCATGTTACGGGCAGGGGGCATGTTACTGGCAGGGGGCATGTTACGGGCAGGGGGCATGTTACGGGCAGGGGGCATGTTACGGGCAGGGGGGCATGTTACGGGCAGGGGGCATGTTACGGGCAGGGGGCATGTTACGGGCAGGGGGCATGTTACGGGCAGGGGGCATGTTACGTGGGCAGGGGGCATGTTACGGGCAGGGGGCATGTTACGGGCAGGGGGGCATGTTACGGGCAGGGGGCATGTTACGGGCAGGGGGCATGTTACGGGCCAGGGGGGCATGTTACGGGCAGGGGGCATGTTACGGGCAGGGGGCATGTTACGGGCAGGGGGCATGTTACGGGCAGGGGGCATGTTACGGGCAGGGGGCATGTTACGGGCAGGGGGCATGTTACGGGCAGGGGGCATGTTACGGGCAGGGGGCATGTTACGGGCAGGGGGCATGTTACGGGCAGGGGGCATGTTACGGGCAGGGGGCATGTTACGGGCAGGGGGCATGTCACGGGAGGGGGGCATGTTACGGGCAGGGGGCATGTTACGGGCAGGGGGGGGCATGTTACGGGCAGGGGGCATGTTACGGGCAGGGGGAATGTTACGGGCAGGGGGCATGTTACTGGGGAGGGGCATGTTACGGGCAGGGGGCATGTTACTGGAGGGGGGCATGTTACGGGCAGGGGGCATGTTACTGGAGGGGGGCATGTTACGGGCGGGGGGCATGGAGACTGCCAGAACTGCAGGTAATGTGAAAGCTGTGACCTGTTGTATGTCCCTAGACCTCCGTGCTCTTGTATTCTATATGTCGACTAATGAAGGCAAGTATCCCGTATGCCTTTTCATCACCGAGTCCATCTGTGCTGCCTCTGAAATCTATTGTCATGGACACCACGATCTCCATGTTCCTCAATACTTCCTCAACCACAACCCATGGCCGTCCGAAGGGGGTAGGGGTGCGTTGGGTGCAACCGCACCCTCCCTTTTTTCCCCCCGGAGTAAGAAAAAATCGGGGAAAAAAAATTCAGCGTTTCTTTCACAACCATCTTCACTATCTGCAAAACCACTCACTTCTGTATCATCAGCAAACTTGCTAATCTTGCCCTGTTCTGTGACGTTTCACAGAGTGCTGGAGTAACTCAGTGGGTCAGGCTGAGTATAGAGGTTGGGAGGTCATGTTGCAGTTGCATAAGAAGGTGGTGAGGCTGCATTCAGAGTATTGTGTTCAGTTCTGGGCACCATGTTATAGGAAAGATGTCATCAAACTGGAAGGGGTACAGTGAAGATTTACAAGGATGTTGCCAGGACTAGAGGGCCAGAGCTATAGGGAGAGGTTGAGTAGGCTGGGACTCTATTTCATGGAGCACAGGAGGATGAGGGATGATCTAATAGAGGTGTATAAAATCATGATTTGAATAGATATGGTTGAGTCTTTTGCCCAGATAGTGAATCGAGGAGCAGAGGACATAAGTTTAAGATGAAGGGGAAAAGATTTA